>NC_082695.1:53978473-54282271 GCF_949987515.2 Delphinus delphis
TTCCTTGTTTATCCCTTGTATTTATGAGATGGGGAAAAAAGAGAATTTAGGGTGAATGAATCTCAAATACCTTAGACTAGTTTTGAGTTGGGATGCATAGAGAATAAGAAAAATAAGCAAATTTTGGTTAAGCACAGAATTATAGTTCTTTTGGAAACGTAAGGTCCTGTGTTATGACAGGCAAACAGAGGTTCCCATTACATTTTTTTTTTTTCTCTTCTGAGAATAGGTTTGGAGATTCTATGGACGCTGGTTCTTGTTGTCTACATAATCATGTAAACTGCCTTCTCTGCCAACAGAAAGGCTATAGCTATCTATTGTATCATATATGTCAGCCTTTTTGTTCTGATCATTTTTTTTTTTTTTGCAGTACATGGGCCCCTCACTGCTGTGGCCTCTCCCGCCGCGGAGCACAGGCTCCGGACCCGCAGGCTAAGCGGCTATGGCCCACGGGCCCAGCCGCTCCGCGGCACGCGGGATCCCCCCGGACCGGGGCACGAACCCGCGTCCCCTGCATCGGCAGGCGGACTCTCAACCACTGCGCCACCAGGGAAGCCCTTCTGATCATTTTAATGCTGGTTCTATGTTTGTCAAAAATTTTAGAGAAAAATATAAACAAAACATTGTTAAACCAGTCATCAGAAAAATTTAATCAAGCACTTTCTAAGCAGTTGTTTTGAAAAACTATTGTTTCAGTAGTTAGAAATATAAATTATTTATGACATCTGGGTAAGCGTGGAAAGACTTCAGGGGGAAAGGGCTTGTGGGTAAAAGCTTGTTCCTTTTTAATAGAAATTAAAAAAGTGGTTTTAGAGGAAAAACTAGCTCTGAAGTTTTCATATTGTTAAAAGACCTCAGCTAGGGCAGCATTTATGTCTCCATACTCTGTGAATTTGTTTTACGTAATTTCACACTCCATCAGAAATGAGAGTCAAGTTCAAGAGACATTTATATAAGGCTGAAATGGAAGATACAACAATATGCACAGTTCAGATATTTATACATTCTGCACAGCTGACTTAACACTGATCTTCTAGATCAGGGGTTCTCAAAGTTGAGTCTGTGAATGCCTGGGGGTACCCAAGACCCCCTCCAGGGGGAATGCAGAATCAAAACTACTCTTGTAGTAATTTTAAAGATGATATTTACCTTTTTCACTGTGTTGACAATGGCACCAATGGTGCAAAAACAATAGTGAGTGTAACTGGCCATGCCTTAGTATGAATAAATCCAGCAGCAGTATACTGTAGAAGTCATTGTATATTCACCGCCACATACTTTTAGGAAAAGCAAAAGGCATTTTATTTAAAAGTGCCCTTAAATAAGTAGCTAAAGTACTAATTTTATTAAATCTCAACTCTTGAGTATATAGCTCTTTACTATTCTGTGTGTGAAAATACAAAGTATGGACAAAGCACTTCTACATACCAAGCACTATAATTGTCTCAAGCGAAACCACATGTGTGCTATTGCTTTAGTTGTAAACTGAACTAGCCACTTTAAAAAGAATGGAATGTCATTTTTGAAAGACATTGAAAAACAACTGGCTATTCAGACTTGGGTATTGAGTAGACATTTTCTTGAAAATGAACTATGTGAGCCTGTCATTTCAAGGCATTCAATTGACAACATTTTTTCCATTGCTCAAAGTTGAGTTTTCAGGCAAAACTTAAAATTTTGAAAAAACTTGTATCTGCTCCCTTAAGATGAACATCTTCCCGATACTTAATTTTCAGATAAGATGGATGGTGACATTAATCAATGGATTTATCAACATTTGGAAAATCTGCAAAGCTCAATCAATTGATATTTTCCAAATGACTAAAGCACAATGTTATAAAATTAAGCACAAATGCAAGAGTCATTCAAAAAAACAAGATATATAAAATAATTTAATGTAACAGCATGCAAAGCTTATTGGTATGGTTTCATAATCCACATTGCAACCAACCTATGAGAAACAATTTGTTGAGTTTTGGTATACTATCAAAAAAATATCCACAACTGTAAAGTAAAGTCTATTAAAACAGTCCTTCCTTATCTAATTCATATTTATTTACCCTCACACATATTTGAAGTGAAGCTGGATTTTGTTCATATACCTCATCAAAGAGACATATACTACATCCCGATTACAGAAGCAGATAGGTGAACCCAGGCATCTTCTAGAGACAGAGAGTAATTATACTTACAAAAATGTAAAACAATACCATTCTTATTATTAATTTTTTCTTGTTATATAAAATACACTTACTCTCTACACAAAACAAGGTACTTATATAATGGCTTGTTATTTTTAAATGAATTAAAATTTTTAAAATTTCTTAGTCGTAATTTTTATTACAGTAAGTATCAATAGATGTAACCAATATTAACAGAAGCTCTTTAGGGTCCTCAATATTTTTTTAAGAATGTAAAAGGTATCTAGACACCAAAATATTTAAGAAATACTGTTCTAGATCAGTTAAGGCATTTTGATGGAAAGGAAAGTGCACAGGCTTCAGAATCAGGAAAACCTTGGGGCAGATGCAAACCCCATCACTTATTTGTGTGGTCCTTGGGTGCTTAACTTTACAGAACATCAGTTTCCTTAGTCGGAAAGAGGGTTTTAAAGTATTTCCTTTATGTAGTTTTTATAAAAAGTAGACATAGTTTAAATAATGTAACTAGCACACATCTGGTACCTAGCACTGTACCTAGTAGATCTTCAATGACTTTTTAATACTTAAATTTTTTATAGATTTCTGGCTAAATATGGATAGAGATATTGGCATCAAATAGTTTTAAAAAGACAATAAACTACTTTTTATTTTCTCAAATCATAATCTGATCAATAAAACTGGGAATGCAGAAATAGCTTTTGACAATGAGACACTGACAGGAAAAAAAATAGCATAAGTATGTAGGTGAAGAAGTTCACTGGACCCAGGTATATTAATTATGTACAGGAATTTAGTAGTGAAAATTAAAAATAATTTCTTATGATGGGTACTAATTTAGCAGCTCTAGTTTTTTAGGTTATTATGTTGTGGGAAATTATGTGGCTGAAGTATAAAATCAATTGAAATACCACACTCCCCAAATTATATTCGACTTGTGCTTTGAACCTTTAGAGTCTGAAGAAAAGTTTCTGCCCCATGACTAAGTATTCAAAAAGACACAAAAAATCAGAAAGCAATTAAATCATTTTGTTTTGCAAATCTTCTAACCACATGCTCCCTCTTTCCATTCTTGGGACAAGGTCCTCAGTATTGCTGCCTCAGAACCATCGCACTCGCCCCCACAGTCAAAACACAGATGCTTTTCTCCTCCATGGAATTTACTTCAGCTGTACTCCCCGTCCTCCATTGTTCCCAAACCACAATCCTGTCATGATGCCACTCTGTTCAACACGCTGTCACTCACACCCAGCAATGAAGTCACACTCTTGTTCCACATGTGGACTAATTTAATGGCTTCAAATGTTGGACCATTTCTTTCTTCTGAAATTCATCATATACCATTCCTTCTATTTGAATGTTCTTCCCGGTCCTCAATTCCACAAGATGAAGCTCAAACACCTTATCTTCTTGAATTATCTTCTGTGCTGTCCATCTTTCTGTGTAAATCAAACATAAACTTGGTGCTCTCTAGTCTCTCATTATACTACATATGAACAATTTCTATAGCACACATCTTCCTACCATATGATTATTATTTGAAAAACTTAGGAGAGATCTTCAAGATGGCGGAGAGTAAGATGTGGAGATCACCTTCCTCCCCACAAATACATCAAAAATACATCAATATGTGGAGCAACTCCTAGATAACACATACTGAATGCTGGCAGAAGGCCTCAGACTTCCCAAAAGGCAAAACCTCCCCACATACCTGGGTAGGGCAAAAGAAAAAAGAAAAAACAGAGGCAAAAGAAAAGGGACAGGACCTGCACCTCTGAGAGGGAACTGTGAAGGAGGAAAAGTTTCCACACACTAGGAAACCCCTTCACTGGTGGAGATGGTGGGTGGGTGAGGGGGAAGCTTCAGAGCCACAGAGGAGAGCACTGCAATAGGGATGCAGAGGGCTAAGCAGAGAGATTCCCACAGAGAGGATCAGTGTTGACCAGCGCCCACCAGCCTGGGAGGCTTGTCTGCTCACCTGCCAGGGCGAGTGGGGGCTGGGAGCTGAGGCTCCAGTTTCGGAGGTCAGATCAAAGGGAGAGGACTGAGGTTGGCTGCGTGAACACAGCCTGAAGGGGGCTAGTGAGCCACAGCTAGCCGGGAGGGAGTCTGCGAAAAAGTCTGGAACTGCCTAAGAGGCAAGAGACCATTGTTTTGGGATGCACAAGGAGAGGGGATTCAGAGCACCACCTAAACAAGCTCTAGAGACAGGTGTGAGCCGTGGCTATCAGCACGGACAACAGGGACGGGCATGAAACACTAAGGCTGCTGATACAGCCACCAAGAAGCCTGTGTGCAAGCACAGGTCACTATCAGCACCTCCCCTCCTGGGAGCCTGTGCAGCCTGCCACTGCCAGTGTCCCATAATCCAGGGACAACTTCGCTGGGAGAACACACAGTGCACCTCAATCTGGTGCAATGTCATGATGGCCTCTGCCGCCACAGGCTTGCTCCACATTCCGTACCCCTACTTCCCACAGCCTGAGTGAGCCAGAGCCCCTGATCAGTTGCTACTTTAACCCTGTCCTGTCTGGGTGGGAACAGACACCCTCAGGTGACCTACACGCAGAGGCAGGGCCAAATCCAAAGCTGAACCCAGGAGCTGTGCGAACAAAGAAGAGAAAGGGAAATTTCTCCCGGCAGCCTCAGGAGGAGCGGATTCAATCTCCACAATCAACATGATGTACACTGCATATCTGGAATACCTGAAGAGGCAGTGAATAATCCCAAAATTGAGGTGGTGAACCTTAGAAGCAACTGTAGACATGAGGTTTGCTTTCTGGATCTAATATGTTTCGGGGTTTATGTTTATTTTATTTTAGTGTTTAGAGCTTATTATCATTGATAGATTTGTTTATAGATTTGGTTGCTCTCTTCCTTTTTTCTTAACATGTATTTTTTTTCCTTTTTCACTTTTTGTAAGTGTGAATGTGTATGCTTCTTTGTGTGACTGTGTCTGTACAGCTTTGCTTTTACCATTTTTTTATATATCTTTATTGGAGTATAATTGCTTTACAATGGTGTGTGAGTTTCTGCTTTATAACAAAATGAATCAGTTAAACATATACATATGTTCCAATATCTCTTCCCTCTTGCATCTCCCTCCCTCCCACCCTCCCTATCCCACCCTTCTAGGTGGTCACAAAGCACAGAGCTGATCTCCCAGTGCTATGCAGCTGCTTCCCACTAGCTATCTATTTTACGTTTGGTAGTGTATATATGTCCATGACACTCTCTAATTTCTCATAGCTTACCCTTCCCCCTCCCCATATCCTCAAGTCCATTCTCTAGTAGGTCTGTGTCTTTATTCCCGTCTTACCCCTCGGTTCTTCATGACATTTTTTTTTTCTTAGATTCCGTATATATGTTTTAGCATAAGGTATTTGTCTTTCTCTTTCTGAAATACTTCACTCTGTATGACAGACTCTAGGTCCATCCACCTCACTACGAATAACTCAATTTCATTTCTTTTATGGCTGAGTAATATTCCATTGTATATAAGTGCCACATCTTCTTTATCCATTCATCTGTTGATAGACACTTAGGTTGCTTCCATCCCCTGGCTATTGTAAATAGAGCTGTAATGAACAATTTGGTACATGACTCTTTTTGAACAGTACTGGGATTGCTGGGTCGTATGGTAATTCTATTTGTTGTTTTTTAAGGAACCTCCATACTGCTCTCCATAGTGGTTGTATCAATTTACATTCCCACCAGCAGTGCAAGAGTGTTCCCTTTTCTCCACACCCTCTCTAGCATTTATTGTTTCTAGATGATGGCCATTCTGACTGGTGTAAGACGGTATCTCATAGTAGTTTTGATTTGCATTTCTCCAGTGATTAATGATGTTGAGCATTCTTTCATGTGTTTGTTGGCAATCTTTATGTCTTCTTTGGAGAAATGTCTATTTAGGTCTTCTGCCCAATTTTGGATTGGGTCTTTTGTTTTTTTGTCATTGAGCTGCATGAGCTGCTTGTAAATGTTGGAGATTAATCCTCTGTCAGTTGCTTCATTTGCAAATATTTTCTCCCATTCTGAGGGTTTTCTTTTGGTCTTGTTTATGGTTTCATTTGCTGTGCAAAAGTTTTAAGTTTCATTAGGTCCCATTTGTTTATTTTTGTTTTTATTTCCGTTTCTCTAGGAGGTGGGTCAAAAAGGATCTTGCTGTGATTTATGTCATAGAGTGTTCTGCCTATGTTTTGCTCTAGAGTTTGATAGTTTCTGGCCTTACATTTAGGTCTTTAATCCATTTTGAGTTTATTTTTGTGTATGGTGTTAGGGAATGTTCTAATCTCATACTTTTACATGTACCTGTCCAGTTTTTCAAGCCCCATTTATTGAAGAGGCTGTCCTTTCTCCACTGTATATTCCTGCCTCATTTATCAAAAATAAGGTGACCGTATGTGCGTGGGTTTATCTCTGGGCTTTCTATCCTGTTCCATTGATCTATATTTCTGTTTTTGTGTCAGTACCATACCGTCTTGATTACTGTAGCTTTGTAGTATAGTCTGAAGTCAGGGAGCCTGATTCCTCCAGCTCTGTTATTTGTTCTCAAGATTGCTTTTGTTATTTGCAGTCTTTTGTGTTTCCATACAAATTGTGAATTTTTTTGTTCCAGTTCTGTGAAAAAGGCCAGTGGTAGTTTGATAGGGATTGCATTGAATCTGTAGATTGCTTTGGGTAGTAGAGTCATTTTCACAATGTTGATTCTTCCAATCCAAGAACATGGTATATCTCTCCATCTCTTTGTATCATCTTTAATTTCTTTCATCAGTGTCTTATAATTTTCTGCATACAGGTATTTTGTCTTCTTAGGTAGGTTTATTCCTAGATATTTTATTCTTTTTGTTGCAGTGGTAAATGGGAGTGATTTCTTGATTTCTCTTTCAGATTTTTTATCGTTAGTGTATAGGAATGCCAGAGATTTATGTGTATTAATTTTATATCCTGCTACATTACTAAATTCATTGATTATATCTAGTAGTTTTCTGGTAGCATCTTTAGGATTCTCTCTATATAGGACCATGTCATCTGCAAACAGTGACAGCTTTACTTCTTCTTTTCCCATTTGGATTCCTTTTAATTCCTTTTCTTCTCTGATTGCTATGACTGAAACTTCCAAAAGTATGGTGAATAAGAGTGGTGAGAGTGGGCAACCTTGTCTTTTTCCTGATCTTAGTGGAAATGCTTTCAGTTTTTCAACATTGAGGACGATGTTGGCTGTGGTTTGTCATATATGGCCTTTATTATGTTGAAGAAAGTTCCCTCTATGCCTACTTTCTGGAGGGTTTTTATCATAAATGGGTGTTGAATTTTGTCGAAATCTTTCTCTGTATCTATTGAGATGATCATATGGTTTTTCTCCTTCAAATTGTTAATATGGTGTATCACGTTGACTAATTTGCATATATTGTAGAATCCTTTCCTTCCTGGAATGAACCCCACTTGATCATGGTGTATGATCCTTTTAATGTGCTGTTTGATTCTGTTTGCTAGTATTTTGTTGAGGATTTTTGCATCTATGTTTATCAGTGATATTGTTCTATAGCTTTCTTTCTTTGTGACATCCTTGTCTGGTTTTGGAATCAGGGTGATGGTGGCCTCGTAGAATGAGTTTGGGTGTGTTCCTCCCTCTACTATATTTTGGAAGATTTTGAGAAGGATAGGTGTTAGCTCTTTTCTAAATGTTTGATAGAATTCACCTGTGAAACCACTTGGTCCTGGGCTTTTGTTTGTTGCAAGATTTTTAATCACAGTTTCAATTTCAGTGCTTTTGATTGGTCTGTTCATATTTTCTCTTTCTTCCTGATTCAGTCTTGGCAGATTGTGCATTTCTAATAATTTGTTCATTTCTTCCAGGTTGTCCATTTTATTGGCATAGAGTTGCTTGTAGTAATCTCTCGTGATCTTTTGTATTTCTGCAGTGTCAGTTGTTACTTCCTCTTTATCATTTCTAATTGTGTTGTTTTGAGTCTTCTCCCTTTTTTTCTTGATGGGTCTGGCTAATGGTTTATCAATTTTGTTTATCTTCTCAAAGGACCAGCTTTTAGTTTTATTGATCTTTGCTATCATTTCCTTCATTTTTTTCATTTATTCCTGATCTGATCTTTATGATTTCTTTCCTTCTGCTAACTTCAGGGTTTCTTTGTTCTTCTTTCTCTAATTGCTTTAGGTGCACGCTTCGGCTGTTTCTTCGAGATGTTTCCTGTCTCTTAAGGTAGGATTGTATTGCTATAAACTTCCCTCTTACAACTGCTTTTGCTCCATCCCATATTTTTTGCATCAATGTGTCTCCATTGTCATTTGTTTCTAGGTATTTTTTGATTTCCTCTTTGATTTATTTAGTGATCACTCCGTTATTAAACAGTGTATTGTTTAGCCTCCATGTGTTCGTATTTTTTACAGATGTTATCCTGTAATTGCTATCTAGTCTCATAGCATTGTGGTCGGAAAAAATACTTGATAAAATTTCAATTTTCTTAAATTTACAAAGGCTTGATTTGTGACCCAAGATATGATCTATCCTGGAGAATGTTCCATGAGCACTTGAAAAAAAAAAAATGTGCATTCTGTTGTTTTTGGATGGAATGTCCTATAAATATCAATTAAGTCCATCTTGTTTAATGTATCATTTAAAGCTTCTGTTTCCTTATTTATTTTCATTTTGGATGATCTGTCCATGGGTGAAAGTGGCGTGTTAAAGCCTCCTACTATGTGTTACTGTCAATTTCCCCTTTTATGGCTGTTAGTATTTGCCTTATGTATTGAGGTGCTCCTATGTTGGGTGCATAAATATTTAAAATTGTTATATCTTCTTCTTGGATCGATCCCTTGATCATTATGTAGTGTCCTTCTTTATCTCTTGTAATAGTCTTTATTTTAATGTCTATTTTGTCTGATATGAGAATTGCTCTTCCAGATTTCTTTTGGTTCCCATTTGCATGGAATAACTTTTTTCCATTCCCTTACTTTCAGTCTGTATGTGTCCCTAGGTCTGAAGTGGGCCTCTTGTAGGCAGCATATATACGGTTCTTGTTTTTGTTTCTATGCAGCCAGTCTGTGTCTTTTGGTGGTAACATTTAATCCATTTTCATTTAAGGTAATTATCGATATGTATGTTCCTATTCCCATTTTCTAAATTGTTTTGGGTTCATTATTGGAGGTATTTTTCTTCTGTTGTGTTTCTTGCCTAGAGAAGTTTCTTTAGCATTTGTTGTAAAGCTGGTTTGGTGGTGCTGAACTCTCTCAGCTTTTGCTTGTCTGTAAAGGTTTTTAATTTCTCCATCAAATCTGAATGAGATCCTTGCTGGGTAGAGTAATCTTGCTTGTAGTCTTTTCTCCTTCATCACTTTAAATATGTCCTGCCACTCCTTTCTGGCTTGCAGAGTTTCTGCTGAAAGGTCAGCTGTTAACCTTATGGGGATTCCCTTGTGTGTTATTTGTTGTTTTTCCCTTGCTGCTTTTAATATGTTTTCTTTGTATTTAATTTTTGACTGTTTGATTTATATGTGCCTTGGCATTCTTCTCCTTGGATTTATCCTGCATGGGACTCTCTGTGCTTCCTGGACTTGATTAACTATTTCCTTTCCCATATTAGGGAAGTTTTCAACTATAATCTCTTCAAATATTTTCTCAGTCCCTTTCCTTTTCTCTTCTTCTTCTGGGACCCCTATAATTGGAGTGTTGGTGTGCTTAATGCTGTCCCAGAAATCTCTGAGAATGTCCTCCATTCTTTTCATTCTTTTTTCTTTATTCTACTCTGCAGAATTTATTTCCACTATTTTATCTTCCAGGTCACTTATCTGTTCCTCTGCCCCAGTTATTCTGCTATTGATCCCTTCTAGAGTATTTTTAATTTCATTTGTTGTGTTGTTCATCATTGCTTGTTTCCTCTTTAGTTCTTCTAGTTCCTTGTTAAATGTTTCTTGCATTTTCTCTATTCTATTTCCAACAATTTGGATCATATTTACTATCATTATTCTGAATTCTTTTTCAGGTAGACTGCCTATTTCCTCTTCATTCATTAGGTCTGGTGGGTTTTTATCTTACTTCTTCATCTGCTGTGTGTTTTTCTGTCTTTTCATTTTGCTTACCTTACTGTGTTTGGGGTCTCCTTTTTGCAGGCTGCAGGTTCATAGTTCCCATTGTTTTTGGTGTGTGTCTCCAATGGCTAAACTTGGTTCATTGGGTTTTGTACACTTCCTTGTGGAGGGGACTGGTGCCTGTGTTCTGGTGGATGAGGCTGTATACTGTCTTTCTGGTGGGCAAGTCCATGTCTGGTGGTGTGTTCTTGGGAGTCTGTGGCCTTATTATGATTTGAGGCAGCCTCTCTGCTAATGGGTGAGGTTGTGTTCCTGTCTTGCTAGTTGTTTGGCATAGGGTGTCCAGCACTGTAGCTTGCTGGTCATTGAGTGAAGCTGGTTATTGGTGTTGGGATGGAGCTATCTGGGAGATTTTCACTGTTTGATATTACATGGAGCTGGGAGGTGTCTTGTGGACCAGTGTCCTGAAGTTGGCTCTCTCACGTAAGAGGCACAGCACTGACTCCTGTCTGCAGCACCAAGAACCTTTCATCCACACAGCTCAGAATAAAAGGGAGAAAAAGTAGAAAGAAAGAAAGAAAGAGGATAAAATAAAATAAAGTAACATAAAGTTATTAAAATAAAAAATAATTATTAAGATTTTTTTTTAAAGTAACAACAACAACCAAAAAACAGATGGACAGAACCCTGGGACAAATGGTGAAAGCAAAGATATACAGACAAAACCTCACACAGAAGCATACACACTCACAAAAAGAGGAAAAGGGGAATAAATAATAAATCTTGCTCTCAAAGTCCACCTCCTCAATTTGGGATGATTCATTGTCTATTCAGGTATTCCACTGATGCAGGGTACATCAAGTTGACTGTGGAGATTTAATCCACTGCTTGTGAGGCTGTTGGGGGAAATTTCCCTTTCTCTTCTTTTTTTGCACAGCTCCCTGTGGTGCTCAGCTTTGGATTTGGCCCTGCCTCTGTGTATATGTCACTGGAGGGCATCTGTTCTTCGCTCAGAGAGGACAGGGCTAAAGGAGCAACTGATTCAGGAGTTCTGGCTCACTCAGGCCAGGGGGAGGGAGGGTCATGGAGTACAGGGCGAGCCTGCGGTAGCAGAAGCTGGTGGGAATTTACACCACCCTGAGGCGCGTCATGAGTCCTCCTGGGGAAGCTGTCCCTGAATCCTGGAACCCTGGCAGTGATGAGCTGCACAGGCTCCCTGGAAGGGAGGTGTGGATAGTGACCTGTGCTCACACCAGGCTTCTTGGTGGTGGCAGCAGCAGCCTTAACATCTCATACACGTCTCTGGGGTTTGCGCTGTTAACCATGGCTCGTGCCCATCTCCAAAGCTCCTTTATGCAGTGTTCTTAATCCCCTCTCCTCGTGCACCAGGAAACAAAGAGGGGAGAGAATGTCCCTTGCCTCTTTGGCAGTTGCAGACTTTTCCCCGGACTCCCTCTCGGCTAACTGTGGTGCACTAACCCCTTTAGGCTGTGTTCACGCTGCCAGTCCTCTCCCTGTGATCCGACTGAAGCTCAAGCCTCAGCTCCAAGCCCCCGCCTGCCCCGGTGGGTGAGCAAACAAGCCTCTTGGGCTGGTGAGTGCCGGTCAGCACCGATCCTCTGTGTGGGAATCTCTCTGCTTTGCCTTCTGTACCCTTGTTGCTGTGCTCTCCTCCGTGACTCTGAACAATCCCCCCTCTGCCACCTGCAGTCTCCGCCCACGAAGGGGCTTCCTAGTGTGTGGAAACCTTTCCTCCTTCACAGCTCCCTCCCACTATTGCAGGCCCTGTCCCTATTCTTTTGTTTCTGTTTATTCTTTTCTCGTTTGCCCTACCTAGGTATGTGGGGAGTTTCTTGCCTTTTGGGTGGTCTGAGGTCTTCTTCCAGCATTCACTGGGTGTTCTGTAGGACTTGTTCCACGTGTAGATGTATTTCTGATGTATCTGTGGGTAGGAAGGTTACCTCCACGTTTTACTCTTCTGCCATCTTCCCCCTTTCCTCCCCTGCTTTTACCATTTGCCCTAGGGTTCTGTCTGTCCTTTTTTTTTTTGTTTTTCTTTTACTTTTAGTATAGATTTTAGTACTTGTTATCATTGGTGTATTTGTTTTCTGGCTTGATTTCTCTCTTCTTTCTTTCTTTCATTTATTACCTTTTAATTTTATTTTAATAGTTAAAAATATTCTTTATTTTAATAACTTTTGTTTTATTTTATTTATTTATTTATTTACCCCTTTTCTTCTAAGCCATTTGGCTGACAGGGTCTTGGTGTTCTGGCTGGGTGTCAGGCCTGTGCCTTGGAGGTGGGAGAGCCAAGTTCAGGACATTGGTCCACCAGAGACCTTCCAACTCCATGCAATATCAAATGGTGAAAACTCTCCCAGAGATTTCAACCTCAACCCTAGACCCAGCTCCAATCAACGACCAGCAAGCTACACTGCTGGACACCCTATGCCAAACAACTAGCAAGACAGGAACACAACCCCACCCATTAGCAGAGAGGATGCCTAAAATAATAATGAGGTCAAAGACACCCCAAAACACACCACTGGACACAGTCCTGCCCACCAGAAAGATAGGCTCCAGCCTCATCCACCACAACATAGGCACCAGTCCCCTCCACCAGGAAGCCAACACAACCCACCGAACCAAACTTAACCACTGGGGGCAGACACCAGAAACAACAGGAACTATAAACCTGAAGCCTATGAAAAGGAGACCCACAAAACAGGAAGTTAAGCAAAATGAGAAGACAGAGAAACACACAGGAGATGAAGGAGCAGAGAAAAACTCTTCAGACCAAACAAATGAAGAGGAAATAAGCAGTCCACCTGAAAAAGAATTCAGAGTAATGATAGTAAAAGTGATCCAAAATCTTGGAAATAGAATGGAGTAAATAAAAGAAACGTTTAACAAGGCCTTAGAAGAACTAAAGAGCAAACAATGATGAACAGCATAATAAATAAAATAAAAATTCTCTAGAAGGAAACAATAGTAGAATAACAGAGACAGAAGAATGGATAAGTGACCAGGAAGTTAAAATAGTGGAAATAACTACCACAGAGCAGAATAAAGAAAAATAAATGAGAAGAATTGAGGACAGTCTCAGTGACCTCTGGGACAACATTAAAAGCACCAACAGTCAAATTATAGCGGTCTCAGAAGAAGAAGAGAAAAGGAAAGGGAATGAGAAAATATTTGAGGAGACTATAGTTGGAAACTTCCCTAACATGAAAAGGAAATAGTCATTCAAGTCCAGGAAGCACAGAGAGTCCCATACAGGATACGTCCAAGGAGAAACATGCCAAGACACATATTAATGAAACTACAAAAAAATAAATACAAAAAAAAATTAAAAAGAGCAAAGGAAAAAAAAAAAAAACAAATAATATACAATGGAATCCCCTTAAGGTTAACAGCTGATTTTTCAGCAGAAACTCTTCAAGCCAGAAGGGCATAGCAGGACATATTTAAAGTGATGAAAGGGAAAAACATACAACAATTATTACTCTACTCAGCAAGGATTTCATTCAGATTTGACAGATAAATTAAAAATTTACAAGCAAGCAAACACTAAGAGAATTCAGCACCACAAAAGCAGCTTTATAACAAATGCTAAAGAAACTTCTCTAGGAAGAAACACAAGAGAAGGAAAAGACCTACAATAACAAACACAAAACAATTAAGAAAATGGTAATAGAAACATACATATTGTTGACTACCTTAATTGTAAATGGATTAAATGCTCTCACCAAAAGACGTAAACTGGCTGAATGAATACAGAAACAAGACCTGTACATATGCTGCCTACAAGAGACAAACTTCAGACCTAGGGACACATACAGACTGAAAGTGAGGGGATGGAAAAAGACATTCCATGCAAATGGAAATCAAAAGCAAGCTGTAGTAGAAATTGCCATATCAGACAAAATAGACTTTAAAATAAAGACTTTTACAAAAGACAAAGAAGGGCACTACATAATGACCAAGGGATCATACGAAGAGGAAGATATAACAATTGTAAATATTTATGTACCCCACATAGGAGCACCTCAAAACATAAGGCAAATGCCAGCAGCCATAAAAGGGGAAATTGACAGTAAAACAATCATAGTAGGGGACTTTAAAACCCCACTTTCACCAATGGGCAAATCATCCAAAATGAAAATAAATAAGGAAACACAAGCTTTAAATGATATATTAAACAACATGGACTTAATTAATATTTATAGGACATTCCATCCAAAAACAACAAAATACATTTTCTTCTCAAGTGCCCATGGAACATCCTCCAGGATAGATCATATCTTGGGTCACAACTTAAGCCTTGTTAATTTTAAGAATTCGGAAATGGTATCAAGTATCTTTTCTGAACACAACACTATGAGAGTAGATATCAATTACAGGAAAAAATCTGTAAAAAAACCCAAACACATAGAGGCTAAACAATACACTACAAAATAACCAAGAGCTTACTGAAGAAATCAAAGAGGAAATCAAAAAATACCTAGAATCAAATGACAAAGAAAACATGATGACCCAAAACCTATGAGGTTCAGCAAAAGCTGATCTAAGAGGGAAGGTTACAGCAATACAATCTTCCCTCAAGAAATGAGAAGTGTCTCAAATAAACAACCTAAACTTACACCTAAGGCAACTAGAGAATGAAAACAACAACAAAAACAAAATTAGCAGAAGGAAATAAATCAGATCAGAAATAAATAGAAAGAAATGAAGGAAACAACAGAAAAGATCAATAAAATTAAAAGCTGGTTCTTTGAGAAGATAAACAAAATTGATAAATCATTAGCCAGACTCATCAACAAAAAATGGGAGAAGACTCAAATCAATAAAATTAGAAATGAAAAAGGAGGAGTAACAACTGACATTGCAGAAATACAAAGGATCCTGAGATATTACTACAAGGAACTTTATGCTAATAAATTGGACAACCTGGAAGAAATGGACAAATTCTTAGACAAGCACAACCTTCCAAGATAGAACCAGAAAGAAATAGAAAATATAACTGACCAATCATAAGCACTGAAATTGAGACTGTGATTGAAAATCTTCCAACAAGCCAAAGCCCAGGACCAGATGGCTTCACAGAAAAATTCCATCAAATATTTAGAGAAGAGCTAACACCTATCCTTCTCAAATTATTCCAAAGTATAGCAGAGGTAGGAACACACCTAAACTCATTCTATGAGGCCACAATCACCCCGATACCAAAACCAGACAAAGATATCACAAAGAAAGAAAACTACAGGCCAATATCACTGATGAACATAAATGCAAAAATCCTCAACAAAATACTAGCAAACAGAATCCAGCAGCACAATACAGGATCATACACCATGATCAAGTAGGGTTTCTCCCACTAATGCAAGGATTCTTCAATGTACACCAATGAATCAATGTAATAAACTATATTAACAAATTGAAAGAGAAAAACAATATGATCATTTCATTAGATGCAGAAAAACCTTTCAACAACTTCAACAGCCACTTATGAGAAAAACCCTCCAGAAAGTAGGCATAGAGGGAAGTTACCTCAACATAATAAAGGCCATATATGACAAAGCCACAGCCAACATCGTTCTCAGTGGTGAAAAACTGAAATTATTTCCTTTAAGATCAGGAACAAGACAAGGTTGTCCACTCTCACCATTACTATTCAACATAGTTTTGGAAGTTTTAGCCACAGCAATCAGAGAAGAAAAAGAAATTAAAAAAATCCAAATTGGAAAAGAAGTAAAGCTGTCACTGTTTGCAAATGACATGATACTATACATACAGACTGCTAAAGATGCCACCAGAAGACTACTAGAGCTAATCAATGAATTTGGTAGATCTGCAGGATATGAAATTAATGCACAGAAATGTCTTGCATTCCTACACACTAATGATGAATAATCTGAAAGAGAAATTAAGGAAACACTTCCATTTACCATTGCAGCAAAAAGAATGATATACCTTGGAAAAAAACTACTTAAGGAGGCAAAAAACCTGTATGCAGAAAATTATAAGACACTGATGAAAGAAATTAAAGATGATACAAAGAGATGGAGAGATATACCATGTTCTTGGATTGGAAGAATCAACATTGTGAAAATGACTCTACTATCCAAAGCAATCTACAGATTCAATGCGTTCCCTATCAAACTACCAATGGATTTTTTCACAGAACTAGAACAAAAAATTTCACAATTTGTATGGAAACACAAAAGACCCTGAATAGCCAAAGCAATCTTGAGAACGAAAACCTGAGCTGAAGGAATCAGGTTCCTGGACTTCAGACTATACTGCAAAGCTGCAGTAATCAAGACAGTATGGTACTGGCACAAAAACAGAAATATAGATCAATGGAACAGGATAGAAAGGCTAGAGCTAAATCCATGCACATATGGTCACCTTATCCTTGATAAAGGAGGCAAGAATATACAATGGAGAAAAGACAGCATCTTCAGTAAGTGGTGCTGGGAAAACTGGACAGCTACATGTAAAAGAATGAAATTAGAACACTCCCTAACACCATACACAAAAATAAACTCAAAATGGATTAAAATACCTAAATGTAAGGCCACATACTATAAAACTCTTAAAGGAAAACATAGGCAGAACACTCTATGTCCTAAATCACAGAAGATTCTTTTGACCCACCTTCTAGAGAAATGGAAATTTAAAAAAATAAATAAACAAATGGGAGCTACTGAAAGTTAAAATCTTTTGCACAACAAAGGAAAACATAAAAAAGATGAAAAGACAATCCTTTGAATGGGAGAAAATATTTCCTGATGAAGGAACTTACAAAGATAATTCTCAAAAATTTACAAGCAGCTCATGCAGCTCATTACCAGAAAAACAAAAAACCCATTCCAAAAATGGGCAGAAGACCTAAATAGACATTTCTTCAAAGAAGATATACAGATTGCCAACAAACACATGAAAAGATGCTCAACATCACTAATCATTAGAGAAATGTAAATCAAAACTACGATGAGGTATCACCTCACACGATTCAGAATGGCTATCAACAAAACGTTTACAAACAATAAGTGCTGGAGAGGGTGTGGAGAAAAGGAAACCCTCTTGCACTGTTGGTGGGAATGTAAATTGATACAGCCAGTATGGAGAACAGTATGGAGGTTCCTTAAAAATCTAAAAATAGAACTACCATACAATCCAGCAATTCCACTATTGAGCATATACCCTGAGAAAACCATTCATAATTCATGTACCACAATGTTCATTACAGCTCTATTTACAATAGCCAGGACATGGAAGCAACCTATGTGTCCATCAACAGATGAATGGATAAAGAAGATGTGGCACATATATACAATGGAATATTACTCAGCCATAAAAAGTAATGAAATTTATTTTTTTGTAGTGAGGTGGATGGAACTAGAGTCTGTCATACATAGTAAAGTAAGTCAGAAAGAGAAAAACAAATACCATATGCTAACACATACATATGGAGTCTTAAAAAAAAATGTTACTTAAGAACCTAGAGGCAGGACAGAAATAAAGATGCAGACATAGAGAATGGACTTGAGGACATGGGGAGGGGGAACGGTAAGCTGGGACGAAGTGAAAGAGTGTCATGGACATATATACACTACCAAATATAAAATAGTTAGCTAGTAGGAAGAAGCCATATAGCACAGGGAAATCAGCTCTGTGCTTTGTGACCACCTAGAGTGGTGGGATAGGGAGTGTGGGAGGGAGACACAAGAGGGAGCGGATATGGGGATATATGTATATGTATAACTGATTCGCTTTGTTATAAAGCAGAAACTAACAAAAAGTATTTGGAGACTTGGAAAAATTGTATATGTATTTGAAATTTAAAAAAGAAAAGGAAAGAAAAATTATTCATCTCCTAATCTATGGTGTCCCAGTTTAAACTACCACCATCACTTTCTTTGACTAATGCCAATAACCTCCTAATTGGTCTGCATGCATTCATCTTGGCTCCATTTAATCCATTTCATACTTAGCAGCCACAGTGATCTTCTTAAATTATAATCAAACCATTAACCTACTCGAAACACTTAAGGCTTTTCCTATTTCATTTATAATAAAACCCAAATTTCTTATCATGGTCTGACCAGCCATGCATGATCTGACCTCTATTTCTTCATCTTACCATCAGCTACTCTTCCTTGTTCCATCTATGATGCAACCATGCTGAACTCCTTTCAGTTTTCTGAATTCCCCATGCTCTTTCTTTCTCAAGGAAGAAAGAAAACTATGTACTACCCTTTCTACTGAAACACTTTTTATCTTGTTCTTCACATAGGAACTTATTTTTACTCATTCTTAATGTCTGAGTGTATATGTTAGGTCTTCAGAAAGGCCATTCTTGGTCTTTCAGCCCTTCACTTCTTTCTTTCATTGTACTTATTAAATTTATACTTAAAAATTATTTCAGCTTATTTGCATTTTTCTGTCTTTCCCACTGGAATGTGAGCTCCATAAGGTTGGGAAACACATATATTTTGTGCACTGTTGCATGACTATTACCCAGCAGAAGGCCTAACACAGGGCTCAATAAATATTTGTTGAGCAAAGAGATTAAAATTCAGATGGTATAATTTGGCACATTTTTACCTTTTGTCAATAAGGTCAAGGTCTCTTAAGGGATATTAATAAAACTGAACAAACACTATTTGTAAGTTCTCAACACCCTGAATTTATGAAATTAAAAATTGTCCCTCCAAAGAAATGTTAGGACTCTTTAGAATAAATTAGGATGACTCTCCAAAAATTTGGGTAGTCTTAATAAAGCGTAATGTAACTTTAAGACGAATCTACTGATGATGTGTTAAATATAAATGAGAGCGACTTTCCAGAAATAAAGCTAATATGTAATTTTTGAATTATACTCTATAGGAACATAAGGCAAATTTTATCTGTATTGCAAAGAATGTTCCTCAATTTCCACATTTACTTCCATTCTTTTATATGCACAACATACTTATTTCATTTCTTAGAATATAATATATTGTTTATTTTTTAAATGTTAAAAGTCTTAATAGTGTTACATTCATCAAAAGAATGGGAACTTATTTGACTTTAGTTTTCCTTGACCTTGAAATTCGCCATATCGTTCTGCCATTCCTTACTTTTTTTCTTTCTTCTTTCCTTTCATCCTTTCTTCCTATTTCCATTCTGGAAATTCTTCATACTCTTTACATTTTCTAAGTGCCATATCTGTTTACAAAGAATGGTGGGCCTTGGTGGATACTGGATTGAAGGAGTAATTAAGAAGTTGCCAAGCATTATTATGATACACACTATCAGAGGACTCCATTTATTCTCCCCAAAGGACCTTCTTTAGATATTTCAATATGCCTCACACGCTTCATTTTCTTTTCTTGCCTTTTCTCTGATTCACACGTCCCTAGATCCTTTGTTCATGGTCTCTCTAAATGAATAGTTATTTTTACCACCTGAGTCCTCCTGGATCATGTATTTTGTGCATTCCATTTGGAAAATCTGATCCAGGGCCCTTCAATTGATCAGTTGTTCCTGTAGCTACTTAGGTTAGGTACCACCTTAGAGCCTTTTAGCTTCAGCTATGTCCAGAATCCTGAGCCAGTTGTTTTTCCCTAGTAATAGCTGCAGCAACAAGTACTGAGCATAAGCTCAGACTGACTTCATTCAAACTCTCAACCCGAATTTATGATTATGACCTTGACTGAACCTGTGCCTCCCATCTGTGGGCTTCAGCTTCAGTGAGGAATGAGATGATGGAGTCATACTCGGCTCCCAAAAGTCTCAAGTCTGATATGTGTTGTATATCTTCTTGTGGATGAGTGTTTGATCAATAGAATATAGTAAACTGAGGGTCAATTCTCTTTCCTCCAACCTAAGGACTTACTGACTTGAAATGATGTAACAGTTACCTGGACCTTGGAAGACTATCCTGCAAAATGGAACATTTTGATGCTTTGTTTGATAAAAAGCAGATCAGCCATGTCAGTCACCACATACTGGCTCTCTCCTTCCCTCATCATTTCCCCTTTTCCTCTTCCAGTTTCTTTGGAATTTTTCTCACACATAATGAAATAACACAATTGATTCATTAATTTTTGTATCAAATTCTACTGCCTGGGGAGCTCAGTTAAGACAGAGATTCCTTCTACTGGTACCTCCATGATCTAATATTCATTCACTAAGCACCCTCTCCAACAGCTCTGCTTGTGGTCTATGAAAATGTAGCAAGAGACACAAAGCTCAAATGTCAAAATGATGGTTCCATCATCAACAGTGCAACCAAGGAAATTGTTCTTGATCAGGTATTCTATCCTTTTAGTAGACGTGAATATTATGCCAAAATCTGAATGAGGACCTTCAAAGGTAGGCTGTAAATCACCCATAGAATTCTATTACAGAGAGTGTGTTCTATGTGTTACAATATCTATTTGATGTCTTCTTTTATAAAATCTTCTTAGACTATCCTTGCCTAACCCAAATAATCTCTCTATCTTCTGAAGACCTTGTTAGTCCCAAGTTCAACTGTAGGAAGAACTTATACAGTAAAAAATACATTGAAAATAAATACAGTTATTAATTAATTAATTCAATACAGTTCTTTTCATCTTCCTATATATCAGGCAGTCTTCTAGGCAATGAGAATGTAGGGTTGATTGAAGTAATCACAGTTTGTATTCTCACTGAAACTGTAGTCTAGTCAAAAGAAGGGTGTTGTACTCCAAAAAAAAAAAATATACCTTAACGTCTTCTCAGGTTTAAAGTACTCACTTCATAGCATTTTAATGTGTACTCTCTTGCTTTCTTCTCCAATTGTATCTGGTGCAGATATTAAAAACATATCTTTTGCTGGATTATTTAAAAAATAAAACAAAGAAGCCAAACAGATCACCATATCTAGAAACATTTGTACAATCCTCAGGGAGAAATGGAATTTTGTCTGATCCATCACACATTTGGGAAGGGAAAATGAGATTGAATTTATAATTTTTTTGTACCAGAGGACTAGTTTAAAAATAAAAGTGGATTATAATATGGTATGATACCATGGAGATTGGGACAAAAGGTAAATGTAGTTTAGAATATTTGTACCCATTACCTGATGAAAGGGAGCCCCAAACATCATCAGACAACTTTATATACCTAGACATCGAATGAAAGTTTTGCTTCCATGCAACTTTTTTTTCTTCTTACATTAATTCAAAACTTCAAATGCATTAAGTTACATTTCATTCACAAATTGGGTGAGATGTTAAACTAGGGAGATGGCATCTGAGACACTCCAGGTTGTTAGACTTGTCACAGTCAATATAAGCCAGACCTCTCTCACATGTGCTAGAATACTCTACTCATAAAATATGGAAAATCTTCTACCCCCACATACCTCCTGATGAGGGTTTTCATGGTGAAATTCAGTCACAGTAAAGACACAGATAACTAATAACACTTATTCAAAATTAAAATATTGGTGTCAGGGAAAGAACACAAGCATAGCACATATTTCCCAGGCGTTTCTAATCACTTAATATACTCACATCTGTCCCCTTGAACCAAAGGCCTTCCTTTGCTATAATATAATTGATGTAATTTTTATAATATTATGAAAATAAGTAAGCTGATAAATTAAGCTTTTAAAAAACTCACTTTATAACTTTATTTAGTGAAATAAATGCATTTCAAAAATTTATAGAGCCTTTGAATGTCCTTAAAATACAAAATGTTTAATATAGTTCTTTCCCCACAAAACAGTGATACTTAAATATTTTTATGTAAAAAATAAAATAACTGATAAGTGAAACAAAATGGAGACCAACAGACATTATCATTATAATCATAAATTATTAAAATAATGAACAATATAGAGAAAAATTGTATTTTTTTAATCTATAAGTTGTGGTGGTGTGTTTGTGAGTGCACATTTAATCTTAGAAATGCAACCTCAAGTGCTAGGACAGAGAATGAGATTAAATCTATGGATTGCAAATATGAGCTTAGAATGGGGATAAAAATGAACCTCTTTTTGTTTTGAGAGCATCAATAAATGTGATTTACAATAAATGCATTAAATGATTATTAGTTTCAGGGGGTAACATTAAAGTAGAAAAGTATCATCTAATTTGAAGTAATCAGAAATGTAAATTTAGGAAAAGAGTGAGCCACTGGTCTCTCCAGAATTAGAGCTCAGTAGATAAAAGTTCAGCATGTCTTTGACTCTATACAAAATTGAACTCTGGCTTAGATTAAAATAAAGTTTATGTTTTTCATACCAAACATACTACAAGGTACAGAGAGGTCACTGTACTTTGAAAGATGAAAACAGGCTGAGTTTCTTGGGATTGCTACAAAGATCAACATGCAGAATCCACCTTTTCCTACTCCAATCTGTCAGATACAGATCAGCATGGGCTCCCAGGATACACAATGCAAAAGTGTGCTTAATGCTTAAGCATACATGCCACTAACTGTAGCCTCCTGAGAAATTGAAAAAAAAAAAAAAAAGGATTGTTTTTAGAATTATCTACTGTTATGTAGGAAAACTAGACATGTGTGTCCAAAGGAAAGAATCATTCAGTCAATAGGTTACTGAACCCAATGCAAGAAATGGAAATAAAAGAGATTGGGAGCTATGGCAATAGTACAAATATAAACAAAGAATTAAGAGAGGGGTCAAACATATTAAGATGATGAGTTCAGCAAGCCCTTAACTCTAGACAAGGATTGAGAAGGATAATTGACTCCCAATTTAGGAATAAATTTTGAGAGCAAATGTAAAACTAGGATTCCTATTACCATTCCAATAAAAGACTCAGATTAAAAACACTGGATCTGACATAGAGAAAAATGAGTTGTCTAAATGATTTTTTCCATTATTTAGAAGAGTGAGTAAGATACATTTATTAAGCTAATATTTATTAAGCACTTACTATGTCCTAGGCAGTCTTCTAGGTAATTGAAGACCTGTATATTGAAAACTATAAGACACTGATGAAAGAAATTGAAGACACAAAGAAATGAAAAGATATTCTGTGTTCATGGATTGGAAGAATGAATATTGTCAAAATGTTTGTACAACTCAAAGTTATCTGTAGAGTCAATGTGATCCCTATCATAATTCCAGTGTTATTTTTTACAGAAATAGAAAACAATCTAAAAATCTATATACGGAACCTCAAAAGAGCCCAGATAGACAAAGTAATCCTGAGAAAGAAGAATGAATCTGGAGGTATCACACTTCCTGATTACAAAACTTTTACAAAACTGCAGTAATCAGAACATTAGGATATGGGCATAAGCACAAATCTGTGCATATATGTTCAACTAATTTTTGACAAAGAAACCAAGAATATATAATGGTGAAAGAATGTTTTTTTCAAAAAATGGTGCCAGGAAAACTGGATATTTATATGCAAAATAACTGAATTCCTACCTTACATCATACACAAAAAATAAACTCAAAATGGATTAAAAGTTTGACTCCAAGACCTGAAACTATAAGTCTCTTAGAAGAAAACATAGGAAAGAAAGTCCTTGACACTGGATTGGTCTTGGCAATGCTTTTTTCTTTTGGATTTGACACTAAAAGGCAAGGAAACAAAAGCAAGAGGAACAAGTAGAACTACAACAAATTAAAAAGCTTCAGCACAGCAAAGAAAACCATCAAGAAAACACAATTTATAAAATGGGAGAAAATATTTGCAGATCACATATCTGATGAGGGGTTAATATTCAAAATATACCAGGAATTCATATTGAAGAAATTCAGTAACCAAAATAGATAAATAAATAAATAAATAAATAACCCAAATAAAAATGGGCAAAGGACTTGAATCCATGTTTTTCAAAGAAGATATATGAATGGCCAGCAGGTACATAAAATGATATTCAACATCACTAATCATCAGGGAAATGCAAATCTAAATCACAATGAGATATCACCTCTTACCTTTTAGAGTGTCTATTGTCAAAAAGACAAGAAATAACAAATGATAGCAAAGATGTGGAGAAAAGGAAACCCTGTACACTGCAGGTGGGAATGTAAACTGGTAAGTCACTATAGAAAACAGTATGGATTTTCCTTAAGAAATTAAAAATTGTTTCCACTGACAGATAAATAGATAAAGAAAGTGTGGTGTATACAAACAATTGAATATTATTCACCCTTACAAAAGGAAATCCTACCATGCAACAATATGGACAAACGTGGGAGGCAATATGCTAAGTTAAATAAGTCAGAGAAAAACAAATTCTGCACTGTATCACTGACGTATAGAATTTAAAAACAGCAACAAAAAAGTCTAAACATAAAAACAGAGTAATATGGTGGTTGCCTGGGACTGTGTGGGTGAGAGGAATAGGAAGAGGCTTGTAAAAAAGGTACAAATTTCTTTCAGTTACAAGATCAATAAAGATTGATGTGTAGGGCTTCCCTGGTGGCGCAGTGGTTGAGAGTCTGCCTGCCAATGCAGGGGGCACGGGTTCGTGCCCCGGTCGGGGAGGATACCATGTGCCGAGGAGCGGCTGGGCCCATGAGCCATGGCCGCTGAGCCTGCGCGTCCGGAGCCTGTGCTCCACAACAGGAGAGGCCACAGCAGTGAGAGGCCCGCATACCGCAAAAAAAAAAAAAAAAGACTGATGTGTAACATGGTGACTATAGTTGATAATATATAGGTGATATAGTTGATACCGTGTTGTATAATTGAAATTTGCTAAAACTTAAATGTTCTCAGCAAAAAAAAAAAAAAAAAAAGAGAGAGAGAGAGAGAGAAAAGAAGAAAATATGGAAAGTGATGTGTTCATTAACCCAATGGTGGGAATACTTTCCCAAAGTATACAATCATCACATTGTATATTTTATATATACTACAATTTTATTTCTCAATAAAGCTGAAAAAAATGAACACAATAAATATGTTACATAGTATATTAGAAGGTAAAGAATGTTAATGCTTCTAAAACGTATTATACAGTGAGAGTTCACCTTAATTACTCCCTCCCTGTTAGCTACTGTTAACAGCTTTGGTTTCTGAGACACAAAACAGGGGCAGAGTCTCTAATTCCTTTCCTAGTCAATCACAAAACCATTGCACCTGGGTCTAAAGCATACTTGGAGGGCTTTGGGCAGCCCGACAGAATTACTTCACTCTTTTGGTGATCTCATTTTGATAATATCTTCTTTACTAGTTTCCTCACTCCCTTATTCTAAACTTTTAAAATTTCTCCAAACCCCAGGGACTCTTTGGTTCTACAATGTGCATTGGTGGGAGCTCAGTTGTGGTTAATTGAGGATGATGATGAGGAGACAGGGCTGCTTACTATTATCTACTCTCACTGCTGGGTCTTGGAGGAAAGGATGGCCATGTGGCTGACAGGTTTAAGAAGACCCAGCACACAAGACTCAAACTGGCAGGACCTCAGTGACCTGCCTTCCTATCCAATATCTATTCGTGGCTGGAATAATTAAAACCCAAGAGAGAGCCAGCAGGATGGATAATAGGACTTGGTAATGACCCTCTTTGTTTCAACAAATTCATATAGCAGTTCCTGAATTTTAAAAAGTGTTTGCAAATCGATTTGTTAGCTGATAAAAAGTGAATAGTAATTAGTTTATAATAAAAAGGCCCATTTCCATGCTGGCTGGTATGATGGGCTGGGGGAGGGATAATAGAATTTGTGAGGTCAAGCTCACTCAGGTAAATCTTCTATTAGACCTCCTCAGCAAAGTTAATAAAGCTAATCTAACCAGAAGGACCAGATCAGAGCCCCAGATTTTACCACTAATGTTCATTTTGGGGCAAAAAGATTTTCTCTCCAACCTTTCTTATTTCCTATTCCATAGAGCAACACATTAGGTCACGAATACATCAGTGAAAATTTCTTTGTCCTATCCTTTTCCTTCACAATTAGAAGGTCCCAAGAGTTCTACTTTGACACTGAAACAAGTTTCTAGGATGCTGCAGGGAAATGCAGCCAATAATAATGATAATAAGTATTACAAATGATTTAGTTTTTCTAATTAACCAAGCACTGTAATAATACCTAAATAGATGTTATCCTGTTAAAAGTTCACAATGACCTTTTAAGGTGTATGTTATGCTAATTTTAAAGGTTGAAAAAAAAATGAGGCTGAATTTGGTCAAATTTCTACAGATAAGTAGTGTGAGAGTCAGGATTTGAACCCAAAGACTGACTCCAAAGTTTGTGCTGCTTCTATATTATTGTGCTGTATCTTTGTAATAAAAAGTGCTTGAATTCTGAATAAACTTATCTAGACTTAAGTAAAACTTAAGAACACATTCTGAATAATAACAGACCCTCATGGGGTTATACCATTTGAATGTTCATAAAAATGCTACAGTGATTTCTAAAGGGTGATTAGCCATGCACTCTGAAGGAAAATCCATACATATTTCATTAAACAATTATCTTAAACATAAGTACATATCATAAATTGTGATTGTAACACAAAACAGTTGTTCCAATAAACTACTGGGATCTAGGAAACTGGCAGTGGCTCCTAGGAAGAAAATGCTGTGCCTGGGAAAACTGTTGTGTCCAGGAGATGTGGCAGTGACCAGTGGAATTTATGTTACTCAGCAATATCCATAGAGCTCAGAGAAGGAAGTTTGTACCCAGTCAACATGTGAGAGCATAGCGGAAGTTGCAGTGGTCCCTCTGTGAACCACATGGTACAGGGAAGCAATGGCAGCAGTGGTGGTGTGGACTTGAAGACACAGAATAACTGAGTGGTAGTTGAGAGGTAGTTTGTGAGCACATGTGAGTACTGTGGTAGCTTCCAGAAGTACCTAGAGTGGTACTTTTCAAGAATTCAAGGTCCTGACTTCTTAGTAGGTATGGTGGAGAGCCACTGAAAATCTGATACCACTAACATTATTGCATTTGTCATCACAGTCTGGTGAGACCAGGAAAAGACAGAGTGCCTGTAATTTACACGGTCAATGACATCAGATTCTTATATTCATGAACAAAAGGCAGCACCAATCAGGAGAATAGGCACTTAGTTCCCCTCCACACTGTTAAATATTGCCACTTTCATTCTCCTTTTATTGTGTTTTTATTTCTGATTACCCAATTTTGCTCTAAGCTTTTTCTTTTAAAGATATATCATTTTCAATCACTCTGTGATCAACTGCTCCTGGCTGTGGTGATTTGAATATTTCTGCTCTGATTAATTTATAATATAATGTACATCAAGGGGCAGCATTATGTTCAAGTTTGTAGAGAGAAGAACAATACTCCCCATATATAACTCCATTTTGGTTTCTCCTCCATGAAGGAAAGTATATCTGACATCATCTGAGGAGCACTGGAGAGTCTGTGCTCAGTTCCTCAGACCCCTCATAGGGATTTCTCCCTTAGATAAAATTTGCAGTGTGAAATGACTTCATTCATTCATATGGCTCCTTGCCATTGGGAGGGAGAATTATCTTCTCCTGTCCTTCCTTTATGACCTTCTAAAATTTCCATTGGGTGAAAGCATTGCTTGGTTTTCCAAAAAGGGAAAATACCCACACTGTGAATGACAGTTTGACTTTTAAGTGATATTGATGAGAAGGTGGCTCATATTTCTTTTACCTGACAGTTCGGTTTCTGGATCTTTTATTTCAAATTGGTCAATTGGAACAACTGAGCCACAAATCAGCTTGCTCACCGTTAGGGAACACTAAGTTTTTTTTTTGTTTTTTTTTCTTTTTGGCTGCACTGGTTCTTTGTTGCTGTGCGCAGCTTTCTCTAGTTGTGGCAAGCAGGGGCTACTCTTAGTTGGGGTGCGCAGGCTTCTCATTGCGGTGGCTTCTCTTGTTGCGGAGCACGGGCTCTAGGTGCATGGGCTTCAGTAGTTGTGGTGCATGGGCTTCGTTGCTCTGTGGCATGTGAGATCTTCTTGGACTAGGGCTCGAACCTGTGTCTCTGCCCTGCATTTGCAGGCGGATTCTTAACCACTGTGCCACCAGGGAAGCCCAGGGAACATTAAGATTATCTCAAAGTACTCAGTGCAGTGGTAGTCACATGATAGTTTTGAAGTAAATGCCTATTGAGCTGACTGGGAAAAAGGCCCTAAAAGAATCCCTGCTGACATGACTTCTTGGTATAACAAGGACAGCATAATAATATTTTATATTCATGGAGCACTTTCAAGTAAAACACCTTCTTAATTATTCACAACTGAGTGTGATATAATAGGACAAGTATCATTAGTCCAATTTCACAGAAAAAGAGAAAAGAATCTAAATTTTACCCAGTATGACAACAGTAACAACACTAGCTTTTTGTCCAACACAATGCATGGCGTGTAGAGTTTGGTTAATTTCAGTTTAAAAAATATAAATTTTCCTGTTATAGACTTTCCTGGTTTGAAAACAAGTTTTAAATCCTAAAAAAATGGTAAAGTCTGGAAAAAAAATGGGGAGATTACCAGTGAAATCTCCAAAGAAACAGGTAGAAATATTTAATATAGATAATTATGCAAACAAGGTTTTCATATCCTAAGTTTTAATAAAATTAGGTTTAACAAAATCTCTATGGACCAAGCCTTAAGGAGTTTATCAAGATGAGCATTCAACTGAGGAAAATTGAGCTTAAGGCTAAATTGATTTAAGGGTGAAAAACGCAGTGCCTATCAGGGATCTATTGGAAAGAGATGGACTTATTTTTGGAAAAAACATAGAACATCTGCACACATATGAAAAAGTTCAAGTTTTTTTTTTTTTTTTTTTTGAAGCTGGAGATAAACTGCAACCATGCTAATAAAATGGGCCAGCTTGCAGCACAAGTGAAGAGAGAGAGATAAAAATGTATCTCTGTTTTCTTCAACATAGGAATGTTTTACACTGAGGACTCAAGTGTAAGATAGGAATGTTTTTACTGGATCCAGGTCAAACGTGGTGATGAGGTCAACTATACCTGTGTGTCTCTTTCTGTGTGGACATGGTTGGAAAAAAGAAGATTGTTTTATATTAGTATTTATTGCTAGAAAATAATTTAAATCTCCTTTCTGACAGACCCTTGAACCCTTTGAAATTTCATGTAAAATTGGGAATATGTGAAATTTTCTATTTAGCTCTCCAACAGACCACCAAACAGTGGTTTAACTTTGAATGAAAATGTTTGAATGGATCTCTATTAGGTTCTTCTAATATCACATGCAAAATATTAGCTCTACATATGATGATTACCTGAATATTACTATCACCATAAAAAATAAATACAAACTATATAGACAAGTCATCACCTTGTTGCAGTAAATTATTAAATACAAGTCTTATCTCACAGAAAACTCTTCAGTATTTTGCCCATTACCTCCAATATAGACAAACAACTTCCATATCATGGGATTGCCATGTCCTCTGTGAGAACTAAAAAACAAACAAAAAAAAAATCACCATATCACAATCATTACTTTGCCCCCCCCCCCAAAATCACCAAATCAAAGGTCAGTGTTTCAGTCCTACTCAATCTGAGACTGATGTCTTTGGATTGAAATAGGGACATTCTATTTTATTTTAATTAAATAGAATAAGTACTTCTTGAACTCAAAGTTGTGTAACCACAGGAAACAAAAATCTCAAAAGAAGAAATAAGACAAAGGCATAGGAAAAGGAATTCAGGTAAATGTCTTTCAATACCAATGTGTGTTAGGGATCTCTGTGGGTTCAGGAATCTTTGACAGCTTTTTTGTTGTTGTTTCTAATAATTTCTACAAAAGTTTTCATATATATTCTCTGTGATAGCAAAAAGACTCATTAAATATGTTTCCATTTTTTTAATAGTTGGCCTTTGGCAAAATAAACATAATAGTAATAGAGGTTTCCTCTGGCCATGAGATGAAGCTCAAGACTTCTTTCCTCAAAGATTTTTGGGATCAAGGACCACAGCTGGTGGGAGAAGGGTGAGAACTTCCAGCTGGAGCAGTGAAGCTGACAGGGGTTGTCTCCTGCCTGACAGTAGGCTGATTAGATAGATTTTGCTCTGGCACTGGGGCCAGTGTTCTTTCCCATTACTTTTTTTCCCCATTAGTATACCTTTCTTTTATTTTTCTTTCTATACCAGTGCAGTGCTGAAATCTAGAGGGCTATGATCTAATCCGCTGTCTACCTCAGAGAATCCGGGGGCACTGGTTAAATTGTATATTCTTGCAACAAATCCCACACCTTCTGAATTGGCTTTTTTTTAGCTTGAAGTTCTGGAAAATGTATTTTACAAGATACTCCCCCTTCCACTGCAGTCAGTAAATCTAATTTACAATTAAGTGTAAGAACCTCTGACCCTGAGGAAAGACAAATCAGGCAGCTATGCTATGTTTAGGCAAGAGTTTTGTGACTTAATATGGTCTAGTCCAATCCCAAGAGACTACCTAGTTGTTTGGAGTGAAACAACCCAGATACTGAAGATTTCTTTTGCCTCTACTTCAGGTCATTTATCTCCTGAAGATCTCAGGAGATATCCCCAGATCAGATATCTCCTGGAGATTTAATGACTATTACCATAATGAGTCACTGATTGGTCATTAGAGAATCATTGGGCTTTGCCCCTGAGCCAGTCTAATACAGTTGATCCAGGACCCACCTCTTACTCTCTTTTCTATCTCAGGAGAGATTTGGAGATCAAGGACAATATATTTGAGATTAGTTTATGTTATTCCAGCTGGCTCCACAGGTCCAGTTTCATTCAGCTAATTTGATGATCTTTGATATGTAATCTGCCTTGATAAGAGTCAAAATGCTCCTTAGCACAAAGATGCCCGGTTTAATATTCCTCAAGGAGTAGGATCTAAATCACGTTAATAAGAGATATATGCTTTATGCATAGTATTATTTTATGCTTCTGGTGGGAGAAAATGAACACTCAGTCAGGTGAACTACACTTGATCTAAGAAAACTAGCTTCCAATGTGGCTGCAGCCATGGCTGATGAAGAAACCAAAGTTGATTTGAGTGTTCAATTACTTCTGTTTATTCACAGGGTCCACTATAGTTCAAATAAACATTCCAAAATCACCGCAGGATTTGACAAGGAAGCAAGAGCTCATTTCAAGGGAGTAAAGCATGGAGTTTTCCAAGGGCTGAAGAAAAAGTAAATAAGGAGATAGAAAAAAGAGAGATATCAGGAAAATGAGAGCATCCACAGGGCTATCTTCTTCCTGATGTTTGAAACTGTCAGGATTCCCTTCCTACTCTTCCTCATATAGTTTATGAAACAGATAAGACAAAGGTCCACTCTTCAATCCTCAACCCCATGATATCTACCTGACCTACCATTTAAAAGGCAGCAAGAACCTACACTGACATTCAGTGTATTGAGGGTCTGTATAAGAATGGATTCACAGGCTTCCCTGGTGGTGCAGTGGTTGAGAGTCCACCTGCCAATGCAGGGAACAGGGATTCGTGCCCCAGTCTGGGTAGATCCCACATGCCATGGAGCGGCTAGGCCCATGAGCCATGGCTGCTGAGCCTGTGCATCCAGAGCCTGTGCTCCGCAACGGGAGAGGCCACAGCAGTGAGAGGCCGGCGTACCGCAAAAAAAAAAAAAAAAAAAAGAATGGATTCATGTCATCTGAAAGCTTCTGATCCATGAATGGTTGTGGCCAAGATGGAGCTGAAGGTTCACAGACCCTTCTTTCAGGTTTTCCATATTGTTAGAAACCATAAATATCAGAAACCATAAGAACAATCCTCACAGTTCTCCTTTCTAATAGATCAGTGGTTTTGAATCTTTGGACTACCTCAGGATCTCCTGGAAGGCTAGTTAAAACACAGACTGAAGGACTTTGTATCCAGAGTTTCTTATTCACTAGGGGTCCAAGAATTTGCATTTCTAAACAAGTTTCCAGCTTCTGCTGTTGCCTGTCTGGGAACCATACTTTGAGAATTTCTGCAATAGAGTGACTAAGAAGAAATCCTGCAGAACAGAAAGCAGAGGTTTTACCGCACCTGAGTTCCACATGAATAAGAAACTGAGTCTCAAAGGCATTTTTTTTTTTTAATGTTTGTAGGTCCACGCACTGCCTTTAATAATAACTCTAACTTTTTTTTTTTTTTTTTTTTTTTTTTTTTTGCGGTACGCGGGCGTCTCACTGCTGTGGCCTCTCCCGCCGCGGAGCACAGGCTCCGGACGCGCAGGCTCAGCAGCCATGGCTCACGGGCCCAGCCGCTCCGCGGCACGCGGGATCCTGCCGGACCGGGGCACGAACCAATGTCCCCTGCATCGGCAGGCAGACTCTCAACCACAGGGAAGCCCCCAATAACTCTAACATTTTAATATTTATGCGCTTATTTTATGCTTGGCATTGTTCCAAGGACTTTATTAATATTGTGACCTTCGGGACTTCACTGGTGGTGCAGTGGTTAAGAATCAACCTGCCAATGCAGGGGACATGGGTTCAAGCCCTGGTTCAGGAAGATCCCACATGCTGTGGAGCAACTAAGCCCATGCGCTACAACTACTAAGCCTGTGCTCTAGAGCCTGCAAGCCACAACTACTGAGCCCGCATGCCACACCTACTGAAGCCCGTGAACTAGAGCCTGTGCTCCACAACAAGAGAAGCCACCACAATGATAAGTCTGCACACTGCGACGAAGAGTAGCCCCCACTCGCCACAGCTAGAGAAAGCCCGCATGCAACAACAAAGACCCAATGCAGCCAAAAATAAATAAATTTATAAAAAAAAAATATTGTGACCTTCAATCATGATACCTATCAGGTATGTACTATTATTAGGAAACTGAGGCCCAAAACACTTATCCACCTTTCCCAATGTCACACAGCTACTCAAAAAGAAAACCAGAGTACAAACCCAGGTCTCCTTTACTATCACTCATATCTATGTTTGAAATGATCATGTAATGATCACTTTCAGGAAAACCAAAGTTCCAGCTCTATACATTACAGAGCAACACAAGCTTTAAAACTTGCACAGGACGCTGTAAATGTGATTTCAAAACCAAGCTCTATCACCTTATGCCATGTTACCTTCAAAGTATACATGTCCCTATGAATTTTTAGACTCATTAAAGAGTTTACCTAAGCTAATTAAGAGTGTGCCTTCCTTGGCTCTCTCCTAACTGCCCCTACAATATCTACATATTTTCTTGGACAACCCCAGAGCATGAATAACCTTCTAAAGATAAATCTGATTTCTCATGGGCTTCTGCAGCAACTACACTAATTATTGTATCAGTCTCTGCTGATGTTATTGCTTCCAGATGGAATTCTCTCTTCCTTCTTTGCATTCTACAGGCCTTTTATAACTCAATTACTAATTTAAAACACAGCTATTTTTGTGGAACCTTCTCAGATTGCTTAAACCCATGTGAATCTGTTATTAACTCAACTCATTAGTTTTGGGTTTTTTTGTTGTTTTTCCAAATGTAAATCACCAGTTATGGGCTAAGTTGTGACCACCCAAAAATCCCTAAGTGAAAAGTTTTATGATACGGATGTGTACTGTTTTTAAGAAAGCACATATGAAATGTTCCTGATCCAGTCAGAGAATGTTGTTAGAGTGACATGCCACTAGCTGAGTATCTTAGCCTGGATATATGAGTAGGTATTAGCCAGGTGACATACCTGGAGAAGTAAAGAGTATCCTAGGCCAAGAGAAAAGTATATACAAAGGCCTGGGGATGGCAGAGAACTCTCACTAAGAGCAGAGTGTAGTGTGAGAAGGACTGGTGTGAGGACACGAGTTGAGATGGCCATCCAGTCACTCAATAATGACTTTAATTTCCCAGGGACTGTGCCAGACTCTGGGTATACATAAATAATTATATAAATATATAAACCCGAACCTCTGTTCTTCATATTTGTAATCTAATAAGAGAGAAACAAATAATCACAGTAGAATGTGGACATTTAATAATCATTCTATCTTATTGCATTTTATTATATGTAAGATGCTATGGAGACTCAGAGGAGATGGGGTAGAAGAAAGTCAGAATCAGGAAAGCTGTCAAGAGAATGTATGACCTTTTTAAATTTTTTTAACACCTTTATTGGAGTATAATTGCTTTACAATAGTGTGTTAGTTTCTGGTGTATAACAAAGTGAATCAGCTATATATATACATATATCCCCTTATCTCCTCTCCCTCTTGCATCTCTCTCTCACCTTCCCTATCCCACCTCTCTAGATGGACACAAAGCACCGAGCTGATCTCCCTGTGCTATGTGGCTGCTTCCCACTAGCCATCTATTTTACACTTGGTAATGTATATATGTCCATGCCACTCTCTCACTTCGTCCCAGCTTACCCTTCCCCCTCCCCGTGTCCTCAAGTCCATTCTCTATTTCTGTGTCTTTAGAGAATTTATGACCTTTGAACTGGTTTTTAAAGGAATAGAAGGAGGAAGGAGTTCATGAGAGAAAGAAAGAGGGAAAACATTCTGAGAAATGAAGAAATTATAGTATAGGCATGGAAATTACCAAAAAGACATGTGTAGATTAGCAAGTAATTTTCCAGCGCTAGAGCTTGCTGTACAAAAGTGGGCATGGCGCAGTGGTTGAGAGTCCGCCTGCCGATGCAGGGGACGCGGGTTCGTGCCCCGGTCCGGGAAGATCCCACATGCCGCGGAGCGGCTGGGCCCGTGAGCCATGGCCGCTGAGCCTGCGCGTCCAGAGTCTGTGCTCCGCAACGGGAGAAACCACAAGAGTGAGAGGCCCGCGTACCGCAAAAAAAAAAAAAAGGGCATGCAAGAAGCTGAACCAAGCATGTAAACAGTGACCAAGATCATGAAAGTTAGTAAATATTTTTCCAAATGTTTGGAATTTATCCTTCAAATCATATGAGATTATGGAAGGACTATAAACAGAAGAGAAATATGATTGGACTTGCATTTCAGAAAGATCTTTTTTAATAAAAGTGTGCATAATGGAGACAGAAATGTAGTCTGGAAGGGGACATTTCACAACAAATTATAAACTCATTTGCATTATTTTTAAAGTAATGTTTTAGTGTCCTGTCTGTTAAGCTTCATGTTAAACTCTCCAAAGACAGGAGATACTGACACTTTTTTTTTCCTACAACCAAAGAACACAAAGTAAGGTACATAGGTTTTCAATAAAATTATACTGATTAAATGTTTGATTACAGTTAACTTTAAGCCTAGATCCCTACTGAGTGAAGGAAGATTTTATTCCTACCCTTCAGGAGAGGAGCAGCTGTATTCTTCTCCCTCGAATAAATGTCTTAGCCTGTCCAGAAAGGGGTTATAACTACATCTGTGCAAAGGAGGTGTTGGGAAGTTTAATTAGCCAGAGTTTATAATCTTCTTTGAGGCTGAATAGTGTTAATTATGCTTTATCTATCCACTTTAAGACTCTAAGTCACATGTAGCATATCTTAAGAGTTTCTGAGTTAGGAAAGTTTTTACCTTCATGAATTGAGCTAGGTAGCTTTTGTAAACACATATTCCAGCAAGACTGCCTTAGGGTTGACCAAATAACTCTGTGAAGATGAGAGGTTTACAGGCAAATTTGTAAGAAAACACACTGACTCTGTTGATATCAAACAAACAGGAACTACGAAGGAATTGCTCTGTGAAGAGATTTCTGTTCTTCTTGGGACCCCTGTTGATTACTCCTGCCCTCACTTCAATGGACCCAGTGTCATATCTTCCCATTCAATCTAAACATGGGCCCTCTTAATCCTCCATATTTAAGCATGGGTGGAAAATGTAACTGGTAACTTAATACAGCTAGATCTGGAAGTAATATGCAAGTCAACAGTAACAACAACAAATCTTGTGGGAGGCCATTGTGCCTACTCATGAACAATCTAGATGTAAGAGAGTCTTCTGGCTGTTATCATCAAAGAATGTCTTCAAGTATGCTTTAAACCTTCAAATTCATAAGCAAAGACCCTAAAACTGAGATGCTAGATTTCTCTCCTTATTTATTAAATTTCCATTTTCTGCATTTTTGTTTCCATTTTGAAGTCTTGCCTTTCTTTCAAATGACTTACACTGGCACATCTGTTTTCTTCAGAAGAAAATGTATTCCCTACAAAAGGTAAGTGGTATTACCATATGGCTCCAATATACTTCAATTATTTAAAAAATAACATGATAGGATCAATAATTGTATAAAAGATATACACAGTGGGTGTCAGATTGCAATGAATATAGTCAATGGACAAAGCATTTTGAAAAGTGCCTAGAGGAACCTTGTGGTTATGTGTGTTCAAAAGCATGTGATCTGAAATTAGTCCTAAATGTAAATTGATGCCTATATATAGAAGACCATATCTTAAAGTAACCAATACCATGAATGATATTGATGATATCTGCTGATTATCTACTGTCAGTTATGTACTAAGTACAGTGCTATGTGCTTTACATGTAACACTTCATTTCACTCTCTTAAAAACACTATGGAGTAGGTATTATGTACAACTTAGAAATGATTAAATTGAAAATTAAAGTAGGTAAGAAACTTGCTAAAGACCATTCATTCCCTAAGTGGAATCATTGCAATGTGGTTGTTTGGACCAAAAATCCAAACAACTTAACCACTTAACTGCTATAGTCATGCTTCTCAAACCAGGACAACAAACAACATGCTAGGGGTACAAAATGCCACAGATAATCATGGCTTATCAACTTAATTGAATGGTAAGTAGTGGAATTGCATGAAAATTTTATCTAATTTTTCCAGATAAAACATAGTACTTTAGCCTTATCTTAATTGTGCATGATACTTCTAACTACATGCCTCAAACTCTTGTGCATGCCTCTCTGCTCTTACTATAGTTTGATGAAAAATTTGAAGAGTCACACATTCTTCTATAATACTTACTGAAATTTCCCTCTGGATGTTATTTAGCCAAGCCATTTATTTGCCACCTTTTCTGCATTCAAAATATATTACTGTGATACAGTTAACCATAGGAGGAGGATTCGAGCTGTTGTGACTTCACCATATCCTGGAATTAAGGGAATTAATTAATTAAATTTTATCTTTTCCAATGCCAAATACAGTAGTAGAGAAAGAAAAAGACATGCACACATGCATTCAACACCACATATTCAGTTAAAAAGACAAAGGAAAATACCTCAAGAATAGCAATGCATCTAGATACATTTCACTCTTGTAGACACTCATTGAAAGGTAAATGGTAGGACCAGGTATGCTCAAAGACAGCATTAGGTTGTCTCATTTAGTTACCATGGAAATTAGTTTCTTGTTCATCTGGCCAAGGTTTTGTTTTGTTTTGTTTTCTGTTAAGAGGATTGTTCTTGGTCTGATAGGAATATTGGCAAGAATGCCCTGATGGAAGATGGCATGTCCAAATTTTACTGGAATCTTTAGTGTTTAGGTCACATTATCCTATATGAGGGGTTGAGATGCCCTACCCTATTGGTTTTAATTCTGGTGTTGTGTTTTCCAAGCTTACACTTTTCTGGTGATAAAACTTCCATTAAATTTATTTGGTTGTCTATAAATTTTACATTTTGGAAAACTTATTTGCTAAAAATTACTTCCAGAGTCCTCTGCTGATCAAAATAACTCCTGGATCTTGATTATTAAGTCATGGTAATAGTTTAGTGTTTAGTGCCATAACCACTTTGTTTCAGCTGATTTGCAGCTGTTACTAGGTCTAACAATATGGAAAACCTGAAAGAAGGGTCTGTGAACCTTCAGCTCCATCTTGGCCACAACCATTCATGGATCAGAAGCTTTCAGATGACATGAATCCATTCTTTTTTTTTTTTTTTTTTTGCGGTACGCCGGCCTCTTGGTTTTCTATGCTTAATTACTTTAGATTCAGAAGTTGACTGGGGAATAAAGAGCTAAAGTGGAGTTATCAAACAAAACAGCATATCATGGAGGGCAGGATGAAATTGCTGAGTAAGAAGACCCTGGGCTTTCCTCTTCCCACAAGCATATCAAATATACTCCTACATATAGAGAAACTATCTCTGAGAATTACCTAAAGACTACCAGAAAAGATTTTCCACAACTAAAGATAAAAAGGAAAAGTCACATTGTGACAGGTAGGAAGGGCAGAGATGTGATCTAGCTAGTACCCACACCCCTGGTGTTGTGACCCATAGGTAGAAGAGAGAGCACAGCCTCAGGGTTTCAACCAGAGAATTGAAGACTCTGAACTCCACATTAGGCTCCCAAATCCAGGACACCTACACTGGGAAAAGGAGTGCTCATAACATCTGGTCCAGGAGACAGAGGGCTATAGGAAACTGAGGCTCTGCTCTTGAAGGGTACATTTAAAAACTCACTTACTCCAAGTCCCAGGACAAAGGCAGCAGTCTGAAAAGTGCCTGTGTCATATGTAAAAGATATTCACTTACTAATTTTAAAATGTGTGTCCAAAGAACAGGGATCTATTAGAACTTTCTGTGGGTATGGAGAAGCTAGTGGGCACCAACATTTTGTTCCTTTTTCTCTTTAGGGAGACTCACCTTCTACCTGGTTGACTTAGTATCATTTATGATATCCTCTATCTAACCTCTTAGCACCACTTGATCTTCCCCAGGTTCACTTGAAGACCAGACACAACCAATGCTCCTCCAAAGTGCCCCCCCAACCCACAAGTCACAGCATGTGCATTTGGCCAGTAGTGGAGCCTCCAGACCTGGCAGATGCACTCGGCCAGCACCAGCATCCCTGCAAAGTGTCTCATGAACTGGGGGTTGGCCCCATACATCAGAGTGCCTGCAAGTGTTCTGACTGGGCCTTACAGCCAGCTCCAGTGTAGGCCAGCCCCACACACTAGTGTGTCTGCAGCACGTGCAGGCAGGCAGAAGGACACATGCAGCCTACACAAGGGACACTCCTCAAGCATCTGACTCTGGTAATGAAGAAAAAACACTGCTGGGCCCCACAGGATACCTATGACACAAAGCCATTTCTTCAATACTGTGTGATGTAGTTGATCTGCCTAATACATAGAAACAAACATAGAGAATTAGACAATATGAGGAGATAAAGAAATACATTACAAAGGAAAGAACAAAACAGTTTCTCAGAAAAAGAACTAAATGAAATGGAGATAAACAATGTTCTAGATAAGGAGTTCAAAGTAATGGTCATAAAGATACTCACCAAACTCAGGAGAAGAAAGGAGGTACACAGTGAGGACTTCAATTAAAAAAATAGAAAATATTAAAAAAAAATTAGGGCTGAAGAATACAATAACAGAAATACAGAAGAGGGAAATAAGAGCAGATTGGATGACACAAAAGAAGGAATCAACGATCTGGAAGGCAGGCTAGCGGAAATCACCCAATTGGAACAACAACAAAAAAAGAATCAAAAAATTGAGGAGGTTTAAGTGATCTCTGGGACAACATCAAGAATACTACATTTGCATTATAAGAGTCCCAGAAAGAAAAGAGAGAGAAAGGAACAGAAAACCACTTGAGAAAATGATGACTGAAAACTTTCTTAACCTGGAGAAGGAAACAGGCATCCAGGTCCAGGAAACACAGAGAGTCCCAAAGATTTTGGACCCAAAAAGATCCACACAAAGATACATTCTAACTAAAATGACAAAGTTGATAAAGTGAACATTTTAAAAGCAACAAGAGAAAAATAGCTAGCTACATACAGAGGAACCCACATAAAAATACCAGCTGATTTTTCAGCAGAAATGTTACAGGCCAGAAGGGAGTGATATGACATATTCAAAGTACTGAAAGGAAAAATAAAAACAAAAACTTACAACCCAAAGTACTCTATCCAGGAAGTTGTTATTCAGAATTGAAGGAGAGATAGTTTCCTAGACAAGCAAAAGCTAAAGGAGATCACCAATAAACTGACCTTACAGGAAATTTAAAAGGGACTTCTTTAAGCAGAAATTAAAAGGACATCACCAGAAATGTAAAGTTATGAAAGAAAAAATGTCTCACTGGTAAAAGCAAAAATATTGTAAAGGTCGTGGATCAACCACCTATATAGTAAGTATGAATGTTAAAGACAAAACTAGTAAAATCATATATATCTACAATAATTAATTAAGGAATACACAAGATAAGAAGATGTAAAGTTAACATTAAATATGGAGAGGAAACGTAAAAATATAATGCTTTTAGAATGCACTCAAACTTAAGTGACCATCAAATTAAAATAGACCACTATATACAGAAGTTGTTATATAAGAATTTCACAGTAACCACAAGCCAAAAACCAACAATACATCCACAAAAATTAAAAAGAAAAGAGTACAAACATAATTTAAAAAGTCATCAAATCACAAGTGAAGAGAGAAAAAGAAGAAAAAAGGAATGGTGAGAACAACAAAATGGTCAGAAAACAATGAACAAAATGGCAATAGGCACATACCTATCAATATTTACTTCAAATGTAAATGGACTAAATGCTCTTTTCAAAAGATACAGTGTGGCTGGGCTGAACGGATAAAAATTAAGACTCAGTCTCTACTAGAGACTCACTTTAGATTTAAGTACACACACACACTGAAAGTGAGAAAATGGGAAAAGATTTCCATGCAAATGGAAATAAAAAGAAAGCTGAGGTGGTGATACTTATATTAGACAAAATAGACTAAAAAACAAAGACTGTAACAAAAGACAAAGAAGGGCATTACATAATGATAAAGGGATCAATCTAACAAGAAGACATAACACTTGTAAATATGTATGCACCCAACATAATAACACTTAAATATATAAAGCAAATATTAACAAACATAAGAGGAGAAACAGACAGTAATACAATAAGAGTAGGGTTCTTTAACATCCCACTTAAATCAATGGACAGAACATCCAGACAGAAAATCAGTCAATAAATATTGACATTAAATGACATATTAGACCAGATGAACCTAATATATAATGTCATTCCAGCCAAAAACAGCAGAACACACATTCTTCTCAAGTGTTCATGAAACATTCTCCAGATATATCACGTTAGGCCGACAAAAAAGTCTCAATAAATTTAAGAAGATAAAAATCATATCAAGCATCTTTTTTGATCACAATAGTATGATATTAGAAGCCAACTAAGAGAAAAAAAAAAAAAAACTGGAAAAAAAACCCCACAAACACATGGAATCTAAACAACATACTACCAAACAACAAGATGTTATTGAAGAAATCAAAGAGGAAATTAGGAAATATTTTGAGAAAAATGAAAATGGAAACAAAATGTTCCAATATCTATGCAACACAGCAAAGGCAGTTATTTCTAAAAGGGAAGTTTATACCAATACAGACTTACCTCAGGTAACAAGAAAGATATCAAATAAACAATCTAATTTTACACCTAAAGAAACTAGAAAAAGAAGAATAAACAAAGCTGAAAGTTAGTAGAGGAAAGGAAATAATAAAGATCAGAGCAATAATAAATAAAATAGAGACTAAATAATTAGCAAAAATCAATTAAACTAGGAGCAGGTTCTCTGAAAAGATAAAAAAAAAATGATAAACCTTAGGCAGATTCATCAAAGAAAAAGAGGACACAAAAACATAAAATAAAAAAAATTAAAGAGGGGAAGTTACAACCAACACCACAGAAAGAGCATAAGAGATTGCTACAAAAATGATATGCCAAGAGATTGGGTGATGTAAAGAAATGTATAAATTCCTAAAAACTTATAATCTTCTAAAACTGAATCAGGAAGAAATAGAAAATCTGAACAGAACAGTTACTAGCAATGAAATTGAATCAGCAATTAAAAAACCCACAACAAACAAAAGTCCAGGGCCAGACAGCTTCACAGGTTAATTTTACTAAACATCCAAAGAATATTTAATACCTATTTTTCTCAAATTTGTCCAAAAATTTTGAAGAGGAAGGAACATATCCAAATTCTTTCTACCAGGCCAGCATACACTGACACAATGATACCAAAACCAGACAAATACACTACAGAAAAAAAAAAAAAAAAAAAAAAAAAAGAAAATAAAGAAAGAAATTTACAGGACGATATCACTGATAAACATAGATGCAAAAAAATATTTTGACAAATTCAACATTTTTTTCATAATAGTCTCAACAAAATGGGCAGAGAGAGAACATACCTATAATAAAGGTCATATGTGACAAACCAACAGCTAACATCGTATTCAATGGTGAAAAGCTGAAAACACTTCTTCTAAGTTCAGCAACAAGACAAGGATTCCCACTCTCACCACTTGTATTCAGCATAGAATCAGAAGTCTTAACCACAGCAATCAGACAAGAAATAAATAAAAGGAATCCAAATTAAAAAGGAAGAAGTAAAACTGTTGCTGTTTACAGATGACATGATACTATATATAGAAAACCTACAGATACCACAAAAAAATCTATCAGAACTAATAAATATATTGAGTAAAATTGTAGAATACAAATATACAGAATTCTGTGTCATTTCTATACACTAACAATGATCTGTCAGAAAGACAAATTAGAAAATAATCCCATTAAAATTGCATCAAAAGGAATAAAATACCTAGGAATAAATTTAACCAAGTAGGTGAAAGACCTGCACTCTAAAAACTATCACATTGATAAAAGAAATTGAAATGTACACAGATAAATAAAAAGATATACTGTGCTCATGGATCAGAAGAATAAATCTGGTTAAATTGTCCATATTACCCAAAGCAATCACAGATTTAATGCAATCCCTGTCAAAATATCAACAGCACTTTTCAAATAACTAGAACAAATTATTCTAAAATTTGTATGGAAATACAAAAGACCCCAAACAGCCAAGACAATCTTGGGAAAGAATAAAGATGGAGATATCACACTCCCTGATTTCAAACTATAGTACAAAGCTACAGTCATCAAAACTGTATGGTACTGGTACAAAAATGGAAACATAGTTTGATGGAACAGAATAGAAAATCCAGAAGTGAATTAGTAAATTAATCTATGACAAAGGAGGCAATAATACACAATGGGGGAAAAAAAAACAGCCTCTTCAATAAATGCTGTTGGGAAAAATGGACAGCTACATGCAAAAGAATCAAACTGGACTACTCTTTCACACCATGCACAAAAAGAAGTTCAACATGGATTAAAATTTAAATGTAAGACCTGAAACCATAAAACTAAAAAAAAAACAAACAAACAAACAAACAAAAAAACATAGGCAATATGCTCTTTGACATTGGTCTTATTAATATATTTCTGGATATGTTTCCTCAGGCAGGGGAAACAAAACAAAAATAAACAAATGGTACTGCATCAAACTAAGAAGAGTTTACGCAGCAAAGGAAACCACCAACAAAACCAAAAGGCAACCTTTTGAATGAGAGAAAATATTTTCAACTGATATATCTGATAAGTGGTTAATATCCAAGTTATATATAAAGAAAATACACAATTACATATCAAAAAACAAACAATATGATTTAAAAATGGGCAGAGGGGCTTCCCTGGTGGTGCAGTGGTTGAGAGTCCACCTACTGATGCAGGGGACATGGGTTCGTACCCCGGTCTGGGAAGATCCCACATGCTGCGGAGCGGCTGGGCCTGTGAGCCATGGCCATTGAGCCTGCACGTCCGGAGCCTGTGCTTCGCAACGGGAGAGGCCACAACAGTGAGAGGCCCGCCTACCACAAAAAATAAATAAATAAATAAAAATAATAATACAAATGGGCAGAGGACCTGAGTAGGCATTTCTCTAAAAAAAACATACAAATAGCCAATTGATGCATGAAAATATGTTCATCATCACTAATCATTCGGGAAATGCAAATCAAAACCACAATGAGATATCACCTCACACCTGTCAGAAAGGCCATCCTCTAACAGATAACAAATAACAAGTGTTGTCAAGAACTTGGAGTAAAGGAAACCCTTGTGCAATGTTGGTGAGAGTGTAAATTGGTGAAGCCATGATGAAAAATAGTATGGAACTTCCTCAAAAAACTAAAAATAGAACTATCATACAGTGCAGTGATTCCACATCTGCGTATTTACCAACAGAAAACAAAAGCACTAATTTGAAAAGATAAATGCACCCCTATGTTGATTGAAGCATTATTTACAATAGCCAAGATATTGAAACAACTGAAACACACATTGAAAGATGAACGGATTAAGAAGAGAGAGAGAGGGAGAAAGAGAGGGAAATACTACTCAGCTATAAAAAGAATGAAATATTGCCATTTGTGACAACATGAGTGGACCTAGAAGGTATCGGTTGGCCAAAGAGTTCATTCATTTTTTTCTGTAAGATAGCTTTAGTAGCACTTAGTTGTCTTTAACTTCATTTGAAACAATTTTGTTAGATTGTATTGTGACAGCTGTCATATCAGCATGCATTAAAAAAAAAATCAAAACTGGTGAATTTTTTTTTTTTTTTTGCGGTACGTGGGCATCTCACTGTTGCGGCCTCTCCCGTTGCGGAGCACAGGCTCCGGACGCGCAGGCCCAGCAGCCACGGCCCACGGGCCCAGCCGCTCCGCGGTACGTGGGATCCCCCCAGACCGGGACATGAACCCGTGTCCCCCGCATCGGCAGGCAGACTCCCAACCACTGCACCACCAGGGAAGCCCAAAACTGGTGAATTTTTGTGTGGCCATTTTAATATTGAAGGTGGAAGAAAAAAAGCAACATTTTTGCATATTATGGTTTATTTCAAGAAAGGTAAAAATGCACTGAAGTGCAAAAAAAATGATTTGTGCAGTGTATGGAGAAGGTGCTATGACTGATTGAATGTGTCAACTTGGTTTGTGAAGTTTTGTGCTGGAGATTTCTCACTGGATGATGCTCCACGGTCGGGTAGACCAGTTGAAGTTGATAGCAATCAGATCAAGACATTAATTGACAACAATCAATGTTATGCCACGCTGGAGATAGCTGGCATATTCAAAATATCCAAATCAAGTGCTGAAAATCATTTGCACCAGCTTGCTTATGTTAATCGACTTGATGTTTGGGTTCCATCTTCTTGACCATATACATGCATGTGATCCTCTACTGAAACGTAACAAAAATGTTCTGCTTTTAAAACAGATTGTGACGGGCAATGAAAAGTGGATACTGTACAATAATGTGGAATGGAAGAGACCGTGGGGCAAACGAGATGAACCACCATCAACCACACCAAAGGCAGGTTTTCATCCAAAGAAGGTGATGTTGTATATATGGTGAGATTGGAAGGGAGTCCTCTATTATTAGCTCCTTCCAGAAAACCAAACGATTAATTCCAACAAATGCTGCTCCCAATTAAACCAACTGAAAGCAGCACTTGATGAAAAGCATCTGTAATTAGTCAACAGAAAACACACAATCTTCCATCTGGATACCGCAAGACCACATGTTTCTTTGATGACTAGGCAAAAACTGTTACAGCTTGGCCAGGAAGTTCTGATTCATCTGCTGTATTCACCAGACATTGCACCTTCGGATTTCCATTTATTTTGGTCTTTACAAAATTCTCTTAATGGAAAAAATTTCACTTCCCTGGAAGACTGTAAAAGGCACCTGGAACAGTTTTTTGCTCAAAAAGATAAACAGTTTTGGGAAGATGGAATTATGAAGTTACCTGAAGAATGGCAGAAGGTAGTGGAACAAAACGGTGAACACGTTGTTCAATAAAGTTCTTGGTGAAAATGGAAAATGTGTCTTTTATGTTTACTTAAAAAACAAAGGAACTTTTAGGCCAACCCAATATTATGCTAAGTGAAATAAGTCAGACAGAGAAAGAAAATTCTGGCTGATTCCATTTATACATGGAATATTATAAATAAACAAATAGAACAAATCAGAAACAAATTTATAGATACAGAAAGCACACTGGTGTTTGCCAAAGGGGAGGCGGAGTTCAGGGGCTGGGCAAAATAGGCAAAGGGGATTAAGAGATACAAAATTCCAGTTATAAAATGAAAAAATCACAGGGATGTAATATATAGCATAAAGAATGTAGGTAACAGTACTATAATAATTTTGCATGATGGCAGATGATTATTGAAATTATGATTATTGTGTACTGTATTTGATTGTCATATCACTGTGTTGTACACCTGAAACTAACATAATGTTGAATGCCAACTATACTTCAATAAAAAACAGCAACAACAAAACAGAAAACAGTATTACATCTTTCCAGAATTTTGCTCCCTTGTTACATTCCAGGTTTAGTCATAAAATATACTTTGCAATGGCAAGTGGAGCTGGGGGCAGACCGGTATATCAGGAGCTCCTCAGGAAAAAACTGGTAGGTTTGGTTTCCTGATATTTCTTCCTCTTCCCAATATTCCCATGCTATTTTCTAGTATACCTCCATTTCTTGAAAAGCATGTCAATGTTATCTATAGAAGTAAGAAATCAAACAATCTAAATACTATTAGGCATATGCATTTCTTCTAGCATTTTAGAAATATAATCTAGCAACCCAGATTTTCTACATTTTCTTCTAGTGGGAAATTCTAATTTAGAACTCGTTTCTTTTGTGTACCTTACTGAAGGAACACGAAAGTAATTAACAGAGTCTGTGTTCTTGCTGATTTGATTCTAGCCCTCAAAAATGTCACCAAATGTGTCCATGTGGTCATAGTCTCAGTAGGTGACAGGTAGTATGTCACCTGATTACTTCACCATCAATATCATGGTCTGACAGTCCTTCATTCTGTGATGAGTGAAAGTGCACCACTGACCATACCAACCCAGTTCAGTTTATTCTGTATTTACTTTCCTTCATTTCTAAAGCCAATATTTGTATTGGGCTGGAATATATTAAAATCAAGTTAAAGAGGCAGACTTAAGCTAAGACAAGCCAAAAGAAGGTGAAGGTTATTATTCAGGGCATGCTTTTCCTAGGTCAGAAAAAAATCTAGTCCTCAGAAAGGGACTAGAATTATAAAATAGAATAGAATGGTAATAGAATGTTTTTCCTTCTCTCAACTCTGATCCTTTTCCTAAGCACACTTAATGGCTATTTATCTGCAGGTCACACTCTATGATCTCTTTAAATACCATTTAGTCCACTGAATTTGTGAACCCTCTATTTACAGAGAATCTGAATCAGATATTTGTCCAATCCAGGACCACTGGTGTCACATGGACCAGCACAAATCTTCTACATTTTTTTTTTCACTCATTGGAGCAGTTGAATACATTACTCATAACAAACTGTGCTTTAGTGATGAATCCCATCAAACAACATTGAATCGGTGGTTTTCATGGGGCTGAAGAGAGCTGTGAACTTCCATCTCTGCAGATTTCACAGCCCAATAATTTTAATATACCCACATGTATTAGGGGGCAGATATTAACTTACACACTCTCCCATAGAGTGTTATATAGGGATCAATATTTCATTAGCACTCTCCAGTGATTAAGCCATGCACCAGCTAGACCCAATTCCCTGCAGTGAGTCATTGACATTTGCACTGTGGCCTGTGAGGTAATCTGCCCTTTTAAAGGAATGAAAAAGGTTGTAAACCTTTATCAATTACTTGACATCATTAAAATCTGCCCAGTCCATTTTGTGACAGTCAATCAAACATAAAAGTCTCTAGAGTAGTAAGCTCTCATTTTTTTTAAACTGAGAAAATTGAGCCAATGATCTCTTGAAAAGTATCATTTAAATATCTAATATGTGCTCCAGAGAAGACAAGGTGCTATGGCAGATACAAAGGCCTCCTGCTGTATGCCCTCAAAATACTTATTGACTAGTTTGAAAGTCACATCAAAATCTAATAAAATAAAACTTTACATACTAGCTAATTAACAAAAAGAATAAATAAATAAAAACAACAATAATCATGGAAAGTTACTTCTTACTTTCAATATTATATCTCATATACTTTGAATCATGGAAGGAAAGAGGACATGGTAAATGACACTTGGGTTGCATTTCTTAGGATTTATAACATTTTCATAGGTTGGAAAAAAAGGAGGCCCACTTTTGTTTAGGGAGAGAGGGGAAGGAATGGAACATAACTTAAGGGAACTGGAGCTGTACAAAATAACTTTTCACCTAGATGTTTCTGCACACCGGAGCCTGATCACCACAACCTGGAGATATCATTATTGTGTGAGCCAGAAATGAGAAATTACTAGTAGTATCTGTAAAAATGAGAAACAAAACACTAGTTTGCAATACGTGTGAAAGAAATCCTGTTTAGAGTGTGCTATTAAGGGAGAAGCTAGAACCATCAATGTGAAATCTCACAGGTGCATCCTGCCTCCCTAACAACTCTTCCTCTCCTTGCACACACTGCGGGTGAAGATAGATCTCTCCAACAGGTAGACTTATTTTTCCAGCAAGGCTTTTCTTCCCAAGCTTTGCTCTTACTACTGAGATAACTACCAGGTTGTTCTTGGCAGCTTCCAAAACACTTACATCTCCTGAATGTTTCACCCACAAGCTTCCACACCCCACTGGGCATCAGATAATTTTTCATTTGCTAAAACCCTCAGAATGACAGTTCCCACAATTAGCCTTCCCAGAGGCTTCTTTCTTCCTTGGCAGTAGGTGTGGTGAATGTCAAAATCTCATCCTGTTAGCAGACTCAGTTTAGTATTAAAAGCTTTGTCTGTGACAGCAAACAAATGTTTGGGGGCATGGAGGGAAAAGTATCTTAAGAAGGAAAATGACTGGGCCATTTGTTTCATCCTGTTGTGCAGTGTTAGAGGGAAAAGCTCATCTAGCCCAACCCCGTTATTTTAATGAAGAAGAGCATGGAAACCTGAGAGGTAAAATGCCTAATCCAAAACTTGACAGAAAGTTCGTGGCAGAGGTAGTATTGGCACTTAATTGTGAAGACAGAAAGCCATGATTTACACATCTTTGAAGCCCCACAATTCCTAGAATAATGCCTTGTCCATAATAAATGCTAACTAATGTTTTGAAGGAAGACAAGATAATCTAAGGATGGATTCTTAACTAAAATTCTCAGATTAAGTCAGTTCCTAGTTTCCTTTTGGTTAGTTCAATTTTTCATCTACCCATTTACAAATAGATTTCATGTTTCACCTACTTTTTACCTGTAAATTTGTGTTTCTCTTCAGAATCAAGCGTTTTCTTCAACCAAGAGGGGTACCTCTCTCTGCCTTTGGAAAATAAGAAATATATTAACTCCCTACTCCTGTCCATGCCGTTTACCCCTTTGAGATTGTCCTTGGCTCATTTCCACAACCTCTTTTTTGGATTCTTAACATTGACCTCTCTGCACAGTGTCTTCAAGCCTTACATGAGCTGATCATTTAACCATTACTGGATGAAATGTTTGTGGCTAAAGAAATTAAATTCATCAATTATGAATTGCATGTGTATTGTTCAGTATTAGGCATATAGAGAATATAACAAATCAAATAAATGATTTTTGTTTTCAGAAAATGTTTTATTCATTTTGGAGAAAAGGAATAATTTTATGAAGATTAATTGACAACAAAAAAAGCACAAGAAATGACATAAAATACAAAATACAATAGATTCCTATACAGGTAATAAATGTGTTAACAGTGAATCCTGTGGGATAAAGTGAGAAGATCTTCTGAATAGGATAGATGTGAGATGAGCTTGTGGATCAGACTTACATAAGCAAAAGGGAATGAAAGGAATATAGTAACTGCCCTACATACAAATGAATTCAATTCTGAGAGTGCTTTGTAAGTCCAATTTTGTTCATAAGTCCAACAAGGTTAGCCTTGGTACCCAACTAACACAACTGTAATAGGTTTAAAATACTTTTCACACAAATAATACATAAAAAACAAGCAAACACACAAAAAAATAAATAAAACATTTTTAATCTTACATTACAGTACCTTGAAGAGTACAGTACAACAGCTGGCACTTCTTAGCAGTACCAGCTACATCACTGCTGCTTTTACGGTTGCTTCTGGATATCCTGGGCTTGAAATAAAGATATTGTACTACTGTAATCTATACAGTACTGTACAATGAAGTGCACAAAAGCACAATCACTTGTAGAGGATGCACACATGTGACAATGTATGCCAGACATGTGAACTAACTTATGTTAAGACTTATGTTAACTTAGGACACATGAATGCACATTGGCATCTTTGGACATTCATAACTTGAAGGTTCATGTGTAGGTGACTTACTGTATTGGGACAAATATTTGGAGACAGGTATCTACCAGTAAGTTTTAATTAGGTGTTTATAAGTAGACAGTGTTGGTTACAACAGAAAATGGAAGGTATATATCAGGAACAAAGATGCAGTTATTAAGGGGCCATGAGTCTGGGGCCTCAGATTTTGACATAGGTGTTCAGATGTCAGATAAAAATCACAAGGTGATCTTGCTCTTATAGGGTTCATGTTCTCACTGAGGAGGCAGACATCCACATTAATTTAATATATGGAATTGTGTGAAATTAGATGATACTGAACCACCCTTAAAGGATAGATGTTCATAGGCTAATAGAACAAAGACAGACTTGAAGTAAGCTTGAATTTAAATTGATATTCAAAGAGCATTGAGAATTGAATTAGCCATGAGTGTAGGAGGCATTACAGAGAGAAAAAAGTTTCAGACTTCTTTTATTTTTACCTGTTTACTGGTTTGGTTCTCCCACTCCTGACATTAATTGGAAATAAAAATATTTTATTGTTCAAAAATTATATCAAGTGTATTTTCTATCTTGAGAGAGAAGAACACACACATGATAAATTTTAGAGCTATGAAGTTAGTGTTTATGAGGTCCTCACTGCAGAATATATGTTCTACTAAGTTTCATCATTGTTTTGTAATTAATAATTATTGATTTTTAAAATGTCAGTTTAAGTAAATACTTAGAGAAAAATAGATGATGGCTGTTTAATTATGAGATCTCTAAACATCTCTTTTCATATTCAAGAACCAATTACAAAAACAAGCAGTTTTTACTTTTGAGTATACTTAGTCTGAAAGATCACTCTAAGTAAAACAAAGTAATATTAGAGGGCATGATTAGAAATTTATTCTTGTCAAGAAAGTGATATAATGCTATTCTGGAACATGTTAACACAGAAAAATATTTTGACAAAATCCATCACTTGTTCATGATTAGAATTTTCAGGAAACTAAAATAAGAAGGGAACTGTTTCAGCTGATTAAAAAAAACCCAAAAGAACCCTACAGCTAACAATGTACATAATGGTGAGGATCAGGACACTTCTCCACTTAAGATGGAGAATAAAGAAATAATATCCAATCTCACTAGTCATTTTCAACATCAGACTAGAAGTCTAAGCTAATGCAACAAGTCAAGGAAAAAACATAAATGATATACAGATTAGTAAAGAAAAAATTGAGCTGTCTTTACTCTCAGGTGATAGAATTTCTTCTGTGTAAAAATTCCAAAGTATTGATAATGAAACTCCTAGAAATTAATAAACAACTCTTAACAACATCACAGAGATTGGTTCAAGATGGTGGAGGAGAATGACCTGCTCTCACTCCCTCTTGCGAGAACACTGGAATCACAACTAACTGCTGAATAATCATCGACAGGAAGACACTGGAACTCACAAAAAAACATACCCCACATCCAAAGACAAAGGAAAAGCCACAGTGAGACATTAGAAGGGACACAATCACAATAAAATGAAATCCCATATCTGCTGGATGGGTGACCCACAAACTGGAAAACACTTATACCACAGAACCCACTGGAGTGAAGGTTCTGAGCCCCACATCAGGCTTCCGAACCTGGGGGTCGGGCAATGGAAGGAGGAATTCCTAGAGAATCAGACATTGAAAGTTAGCAGGATTTTATTTCAGGACTTCAACAGGACTGGGGGAAACAGAGACTCCACTCTTGGAGGGCACACACAAAGTGGTGCGTGCATCAGGACCCAGGGCAAGGAGCAGTGACTCCATAGAGCCTGAACAAGACCTACCTGCTAGTGCTGGGGTGTCTCCTGCAGAGGTGGGGGTGTTTCTGCATCACCACGAGGACAAGGACACTGGCAGCAGAAGTTCTGGGAGGTACCCATTGGCATGAGCCCTCCCAGAGTCTGCCATTAGCCTCACCAAAGAACCGAGGTAAGTTCCTGTGTTGGGTCGCCTCAGGCCAAACAACCAACAGGGAGGGAACCCAGCCCCACCCATCAGCAAAAGTGGATTAAAGTTATAATGAGCTCTGCCCACCAGAGCAACAGTCAGCTCTACTCACCAACAGTCCCTCCCATCAGGAAATTTGCACAAGCCTCTTAAATAGCCTCATTGACCAGAGGGCAGACAGCAGAAGCAAGAGGAACTACAATCCTGCAACCTGTGGAACAGAAACCACATTCACAGAAAGATAGACAAGATGAAAAGGAAGAGGACTATGTATTAGATGAAGGAACAAGATAAAACCCCAGAAAAACAACTAAATGGAGTGGAGATAGGCAACCTTCCAGAAAAAAGAATACAGAATGATGATAGTGAAGATGATCCACGACCTCAGAAAAAGAATGGAGGCAAAGATCGAGAAGATGCAAGAAATATTTTACAAAGACCTAGAAGAATTAAAGAACAAAGAAACAGAGATGAACAATACAATAATTGAAATGAAAATTACACTAGAAGGAATCAATAGTAGAATAATGGAGGCAGAAAAACAGATAAGTGATCTGGAAGGCAGAATGGTGAAAATCATGGCTGTGGAACAGAATAAAGAAAAAAGAATGGAAAGATATGAAGACAGCCTAAGAGACCTCTGTGACAACATTAAATGCAACAACATTCACATTATAGGGGTCCCAGAAGGAGAAGAGAGAGAGAAAGGACCAGAGAAAATATTTGAAGAGATTAGAGTAGAAAAATTCCCTAACATGGGAAAGGAAATAGCCACCCAAGTCCAGGAAGTGCAGGGAGTCCCATACAGGATAACCTCAAGGAGAAACATGCCGAGACACATAGTAATCAAATTGGCAAAACTTAAAGACAAAGAAAAATTATTGAAAGCAGCAAGGGAAAAACAACAAATAACATATAAGGGAACTCCCATAAGGTTAACAGAGGATTTTTCAGCAGAATCTCTGCAAGTCAGAAGGGAATGGCATGATATACTTAAAGTGATGGAATGGAAAAACCTACAACCAAGATTACTCTAACCAGCAACGATCTCATTCAGATTCGATGGAGAAATCAAAGCTTTAAAGACAAGCAAAGGCTAAGAGAATTCAGCACCACCAAACCAGCTTTGCAACAAATGCTAAAGGAACTTCTCTAAGTGGAAAACACAGCAGAAGAAAAGGACTTACCAAAAAAAAAAAAAAAATGCAAAACGATTAAGAAAATAGTAATAGGAACATACATATCAATAACTACCTTAAACGTGAATGAATTAAATGCTCCGACCAAAAGACAGAGGCTTGCTGAATGGACACAAAAACAAGACCCATATATATGCTGTCTGACATACAGACTGAAAGTGAGGGGATGGAAAAAGATATTCCATGCAAATGGAAATCACAAGAAAGCTGGAGTAGCAATACTCATATCAGGTAAAATAGACTTTAAAATAAAGAATGTTACAACAGACAAGGAAGGACACTACATAATGATCAAGAGATCAATCCAAGAAGAAGATATAACAATTATAAATATATATGCACCCAACATAGGAACACCACAATACATAAGGCAACTGCTAACAGCTATAACAGGAAATTTACAGTAACTAAATACTAGTGGGGGACTTTAACACCTCACTTACACCAATGGACAGATCATCCAAATAGAAAATTAATAAGGAAACACAGCTTTAACTGACACAATAGACCAGATAGTTTTAACTGATATTTATGGGTCATTACATCCAAAAACAGCAGATAACACTTTCTTCTCAAGTGCTCATGGAACATTCTCCAGGATAGATCATATCTTGGGTAACAATTCAAACCTCAGTAAATTTAAGAAAATTGAAAGCGTATCAAGCATCTTTTCTGACCACAACGCTATGAGATTAGAAATGAATTACAGGGAAAAAATGTGAAGAGCACAAACACATGGAGCCTAAACAATATGTCACTAAATAACCAAGTGAAGTGGTCACTGAAGAAATCAAAGAGGAAATGGAAAAACACGTAGAGACAAATGACAATGAAAACATGATGATCAAAAACATATGGGATGCAGCAACAGAAGTTCTAAGAGGGAAGTTTATAGATATACAAGCCTACCTCAAGAAAGAAGAATAACCACAAATAAAGAATCTTACATCACAGTTAAAGGAATTAGAGAAAGAACAAACAAAACCCAAAGTTAGCAGAAGGAAATAAATCATAAATATCAGAGCAGAAATAAGTGAAATAGAAAGAAAGAAAACAATAACAAAGATTAATAAAACTAAAAGCTTGTTCTTTCAGAAGATAAATAAAATTGATAAGCCAATAGCCAGACTCATCCAGAAAAAGAGGGAGAGGACTCAAATCAATAAAATTAGAAATGAAAAAGGAGAAATTACAACAGGTACTGCAGAAATAAAAAGCATCCTATGAGACTACTACAAGCAAGTCAATGCCAAAAATTGGACAACCTGGAAGAAGTGGACAAATTCTTAGAAAGGGATAACCTCCCAAGATTGAACCAGGAAGAAACAGAAAATATGAACAGACCAAACACAAGTAAATAAATTGAAACTTTGATTAAAAATATTCCAACAAACAAAAGTTCAGGACAAGAAAGCTTCACAGGTGAATTCTATCAAACATTTAGAGAAGAGCTAACACCTACCATTCTGAAACTCTTCCAAAAAATTGCAGAGAAAGGAACACTCTCAAACTCATTCTATGAGCCCACCATCACCCTGATACCAAAAACCAGACAAAGATACTACAAAAAAAGAAAATTACAGGCCAATATCACTGATGAATATAGATGCAAAGATTCTCAACAAAATACTAGCAAACAGAATGAAACAACACATTAAAAGGACCATACAGCATGATCAAGTGGGATTCACTGCAGGGATGCAAGGATTCTTCAATATATGCAAATCAATCAATGTGATACATCATATTAACAAATTGAAGAATAAAAAGCATATGGTCGTCTCAATAGATGCAGAAAAACGTTTGACAAAATTCAACACCCATTTATGATAAAAAATCTCCAGAAAGTGGACATAAATGGAACCTACCTCAACATAATAAAGGCCATAGACAACAAACCCACAGCAAACATCATTCTCAATGGTGAAAAACTGAAAGCGTTTCCTCTAAGATCAAGAACAAGAGAAGGATGTCCACTCTCACCACTATTATTCAACATACTTTTGGAAGTCCTAGCCATGATAATCAGAGACAAAAGAAGTAAAAGTAATACAAATTGGAAAAGAAGTAAAATTGTCACTGTTTGCAGATGACATGATAATAAACATAGAGAATCCTAAAGATGCCACCAGAAAACTATTAGAGTTAATCAATGAATTTGGTAAAGTTGCAGGATACAAAATTAATGCACAGAAATCTCCCGCATTCCTATACACTAACAATGAAAGATCAGAAAGAGAAATTAAGGAAACTATCTCATTCACCATTGCAACAAAAAGAATAAATTACCTAGGAATAAACCTACCTAGGGAGACAAAAGACCTGTATGCAGAAAACTATAAGACACTGATGAAAGAAATTAAAAATGATACCAACAGATGGAGAGACATACCATGTTCTTGGATTGGAATCAATATTGTGAAAATAACTTTACTATCCAAAGCAATCTACAGATTCAATGCAATCCCTATCAAATTACCAATGGCATTTTTTACAGAACTAGAATATATCTTAACATTTGTATGGAGACACAAAAGACCCCAAATAGCCAAAGCAGTCTTTAGGGAAATAAATGGAGCTGGAGGAATCAGACTCCCTGACTTCCAACTATACTACAAAGCTACAGTAATCAAGACAAGATGGTACTGGCACAAAGACAGAAACATAGATCAATGCAAAACAATAGAAAGCCCAGAGATATGAAAAACAGAAACATAGATCAATGCAAAACAATAGAAAGCCCAGAGATATGAAAAACAGAAACATAGATCAATGCAAAACAATAGAAAGCCCAGATATACAGCTATGGTCAACTAATCTATGACAAAGGAGGTAAGGATATACAATGGAGAAAAGACAGTCTCTTCAATAAGTTGTTCTGGGAAAACTGGACGGCTACAAGTAAAAGAATGAATTTAGAATACTCTCTAACACCATACAAAAAAATAAACTCTAAATGGACTAGAGACCTAATGTAGGACCAGAGAGTATGAAACTCTGAGAGGAAAACATAGGCAGAACACTCTATGACATAAACCACAGCAAGATCCTTTTTGACCCACCTCCTAGAGAAATGGAAATAAAAACAAAAATTAACAAATGGGACCTAATGAAACTTAAAAGCTTTTGCACAGCAAAGGAAACCATAAACAAGACCAAAAGACAACCCTCAGAATGGGAGAAATTATTTGCAAACGAATCAACAGACAAAGGATTAAATCTCCAAAATATATAAACAGCTCATGCATCTCAATATTAAAGAAACAAACAACCCAATCCAAAAATGGGCAGAAGACCTAAATAGACATTTCTCCAAAGAAGACATACAGATGGCCAAGAAGCACATGAACAGCTGCTCCACATCACTAATTATTAGAGAAATGCAAATCAAAGCTACAATGAGGTATCACCTTATACCAGTTAAAATGAGCATCATCAGAAAATCTACAAAGAACGAATGCTGGAGAGGGTATAGAGAAAAGGGAACCCTCTTGCTCTGTTGGTGGGAATGTTAATTGATACAGCCACTATGGAGAACAGTATGGAGGTTCCTTAAAAATACTAAAAGTAGAATTACCATATGACCCAGCAATCCCACTACTGGGCATATATCCAGAGAAAACCATAATTCCAAAAGACACATGCACCCCAATGTTCATTGCATCGCTATTTACAATAGTCATGTCATGGAAGCAACCTAAATGCTCATCGACAGGAGAATGGATAAAGAAGATGTGGTACCTATATACAATGGACTATTACTCAGCCATAGAAGGGAATGAAATTGGGTCATTTGTATAGACGTGGATGGATCTAGAGACTGTCATACAGAGTGAAGTAAGTCAGAAAGAGAAAAGCAAATATCATATATTAACGCATATATGTGGAACCTAGAACAATGTTACAGATGAACCAGTTTGCAGGAAAGAAATTGAGACACAGATGTATAGAACAAACGTATGGACACTAAGGGGGGAAAGTGGTGGGGGGTGGGCCTGGTTGTGTGATGAATTTGGAGATTGGGATTGACATGTATAAACTGATGTGTATAAAATGGATGACTAATAAGAACCTGCTGTATAAAGAAAAATAAATTAAATTAAAAAAAAAGAAAAAAAACATCACAACATGCAAGGTCAATATAAAAAAGAGAGTTGCCTTCCTATATACCAGCAATGAACATTTGGTATTTGAAATGAAGAATAAAGTATTATCTACAATCTCAGCCTACCTCCTAATTTGAACTACTTAGGTATGACTCTAACCATATATGTGTGTGTGTGTATATATATATATATATATATATATATATATATATATATATATATATATATATATATATATGATTTGTATGTGAAAAATACAAAACTCTGATAGAAAAAATCAAAGATGATATAAATGCATGAAAAGATATTCCATGTTCGTGAATTGGAAGATTCAATATTGTTAAGATGCCAGTACTTCCCAACTCAATCTATATACACAACTCAATTACAATCTCAGCCAGCTATTTTGTAGATAGCAACAAAATGATTTAATATTTATATGGAGGGAGATGCAAGAGGGAAGAGATATGGGAACGTATGTATATGTATAACTGATTCACTTTTTTATAAAGCAGAAACTAACACACCATTGTAAAGCAATTATACCCCAATAAAGATGTTAAAAAAAAAGAAAGGAAATATTTATATATATATATATATATATATATATTTATTTATTTATTTGTTTGTTTATATGGAAAGGTAAAAGACCTAGACTAACCAAAACAGACTGAAAAAAGAGCAAAGTTGGAAGAGTCACACTATCCAACTTGAAGACTTACTAAAAAGTTAATAATAAAAAAAAAGTGATATTGGTGACAGAATGAACACATAGAACAATAAAGCAGAGGAGAAAGCTTGGAAATAGCCCCTTATAAATTTTGTCACATAACCTTTGAAAAAGGAGCAAAAGCAATTAAATGCAAACAGGCTATTAAATATTTTCAAAAAAGATACTGAACATATTTTTATAAAATGAACCCAGACAGACTTTATATTTTGGGGGGAAATTAATTCAAAATGAAAAATTGTAAAAGTTTGAAAAGAAAACATAGAAATATATGTTATTTGGGGTTTGGCAATGAGTTTTCAGACAAACACCAAAAGTATAATCAATAAAACAAAAAAAAATTGTTAAGACAGGTTTATTAACTTTAAAAATATCTGCTCTGTGAAAGATACTGTAAGATACTGAAAAGACAAACCAAAGATGGGAGACAATATTGCAATACATATGTGATAAGGAATATTACCCATACAAAGAACACTTGAAACTCAACAACAGGAAAACAAACAACACAATTAAAAAATGTGAAAAAGATCTTAAAAGACACTTCTCCAAATAAGACATGCAGATAGCAAAAGACATTTGAAAAGATTTTCAACAATATTTATCATTAGTGAATTTCAAATTAAAATAACCATGAGATACTATTACACACACATTAGAATGTCTAATACCCAAAAAACTGAGGAGACTAATTACAGCAAGAAAGCAGAGTTTATTACTGTTGGCAATGTAAAATAGTACAGCCATTTTGAAAGACAGTTTGGCAGTTTCTTACAAAGCTAAACATAGTCTTACCAAGTGATCCAGCAGTTGCACTCCTTGGTATTTACCCAACTGATTTGAAAACTTATATCCACATAAAAACATGCACATAAATGTCCAGAGAAGCATTATTAATACTAATAAAAAAACTGAACACAACCAGCCATTCACTGGGTGAATGGATAAACAAAAGATGGTACACTGGTACAGTGGAATATTATTTAGTAATAAAAAGCAATGGGTTAGCAAGCTATGAAAAGAAATGGATAGATCTTAAATTTCCAAGTGAAAGAAATCTGTTTGAAAAGGCTACATACTGTGTGATCCCAATTATATGACATCCTGCAAAAGGTAAATCTATAGTGTTGTAAAAACATCAGTTGTTTCAAGGGTTCATGGAAAGGGAGAGAGTTGAATCACCGGTGGATTTTTAGGGTGACAAAACTATTCTATATGCTGCTATAATATTGATACATTACACTATGCATTTGTCAAAACCCATTGAACTTTACAGCACAAGAGTGAATCTTAATGTATGCATATTTAAAGAGTCATTCATGAGGCTGTTGGAATCACAAGATGGAATGCAGAATGTGACAAAACACTATAAATGTATCACAAATGTATGAAATGAACTCACTAAAAGGGGTACAGGGAGGGAGCTGTGTGCTGACATAGGGTGCTAGAAATGAAGGGAGTATGTAAAACTAAAGGCAAAAGAAACAATACGTAAGTCCCATACTAGTTGGCCAAATTATTTCTCGCTGGGATAAGGGTTATCAATTTTGATACCACTGTACTCGTGGTATTAAATCTCATACAGCAGTGTTCAATAACAGAAGTGAACACTTAAATAAGTGGATGGAGAGTGGTAGAAGCTGGATGTCTAATTGGAGACAAGTATAAGGAGGCTAGAATGATAACATGGTACTGAATTAGAATTGGAGATAGTGTGAACTCATGTGTAGTTTAATACTGATACATGGAAATACATATACACATATAATATAGTTAGTAATTACATATAGAAATATTTATAGATATGTATATTCACATTGGCTAGTAAACACACATATTTTCTTGCCCTGAGGGAGCCTAGAAACAACACCGAGGTAGCAATGAGCATACTTATTTTCCACTTCTTGGTTCTTATTCTCCAATAAAAGGAACAAGAGCTCACTGGAGAAATGGCTGATATTAGAATGAGGGCAGCAATTTACAAGATGAACCTAGAGAATCTTAGAATGCCAGGAAGAAAGGAAGTGCTCAAAAAAAAAAAAGCACACAATGTTGGGGTGTTGGTTCAGAACCTCAGGAATTCCCTGGGTAAAATCTGAAACTTTCCCTTGTACTCTGAGGGAAAGAAGACCAAGAAAAAGAGACCGATCACTACAGATTGGTAGGTGGCAGTATTAATAAACACCCAGAGAACTTACACATGTAAGACTTGTCTTGGGTGGCCACAAGACTAGTATATTTCCTCATCTGCCCACCAAAATCTTAAAAGTTTATATAGTTAGCCCTCTGTATCCAGAACTGTACTATGCCTTTTATATAAGGGACTTAAGCGTCCTCAGAATTTGGTAACCTCAAGGTTCCTGGAGGCAATTTACTGCAGATACCAAGATATGACTCTATAGAAGTTTTAAAGGGGTTCAGTCATGTATCCAGTCCAGATGGTATCAACAACACATTACTCTCTAGAGAGTGTGTTCTCTTTTTTTTTTATTATTGAAGTATAGTTGATTTACAACGTTGTGTTTGTTTCTGGTGTACAACAAGTGATTCAGCTTTATATATATATATTCTTTTTCATATTCTTTTCCATTATAGTTTATTACTAGATATTTAATATAGTTCCCTCTGCTATACAATAGAAACTTGTTATATATTTTATATATAGTAGTTTGTATCTGCTAATCCAAAACTCCTAATTTATCCCTCCTCCTTCCTCTTTCCCCTTTGGTAACCATAAATTTGTTTCTTTTTCTGTGAGTCTGTTTCTGTGTTTATTTATTTATTTATTTATTGGCGGTATGCGGGCATCTCACTCTTGTGGCCTCTCCCGTTACAGAGCACAGGCTCCGGACGCGCAGGATCAGCGGCCATGTCTCACGGGCCCAGCTGCTCCGCGGCACGTGGGATCTTCTCAGACCGGGTCACGAACCCGTGTCCCCTGCATCGGCAGGCGGACTCTCAACCACTGCGCCACCAGGGAAGCCCTGTGTTTCTGTTTTGTAAATGAGTTCACTTGTATCAGTTTTTTAGATTCCACATATAAGTAATAACAAATGATATTTGTCTTACTCTCTCTGACTTACTTCACTTAATATGATAATCTCTAGGTCCATCCATGTTACTGCAAATGATATTATTTCATTTTTTTTTATGGCTGAGTAATATTAATTGTATATATGTACCACAGCTTCTTTATCCATTCATCTGTCAATGGATATTTAGGTTGCTTCCACGTCTCAGCTATTGTAAATACTGCTGCTATGAACATTGGGGTGCATGTATCTATTTCAAAATAGAGTTTTCTCCAGATATATCCCCAGGAGTGGGATTGCTGGATCATATGGTAACCCAATTTTTAGTTTTTTAAGAAACCTGCATACTGTTTTCTATAGGGGTTGCACCAATTTACATGCCCAGCAAGAGTGTAGGAGGGTTCCCGTTTCTCCACACCCTCTCCAGCATTAATTATTTGTAGATTTTTTTAAATTATTTTTTTAAATTATTTTTGGCTGTGTTGGGTCTGTGTTGCTGTGTGTGGACTTTCTCTAGTCGCAGTGAGTGGGGGCTACACTTCGATGTGGAGGACGGGATCTAGGTGTGCAGCTTCTCATTGAAGTGGCTTCTCTTGTTGCAGAGCATGGCTCTAGGCACACAGGCTTCAGTAGTTGTGGCACACAGGCTCAGTAGTTGTTGTACTCAGGCTCTAGAGCACAGGCTCAGTAGTTGTGGCACATGGGCTTAGTTCCTCCGCGACACATGGGATCTTCCCGGACCAGGGCTCAAACCCATGTCCTCCGCATTGGCAGGCGGATTCTTAACCACTGTGCCACCAGAGAAGTCCCATTTGTAGACTTTTTGATGATAGCCATTCTGACCAGTGTGAGATGATACCTAATTGGGGTTTTGATTTTCATTTCTCTAATAATTAGTGATGTTGAGCATCTTTTCATGTGCCTATTGGCCATCTGTTTGCCTTATTTGGAGAAATGTCTATTTAGGACTTCTGCCCATTTTTTTATTGTTTTTTTTTTTTTTTTTTTTTTGTTATTGAGTTGTATGAGCTCTTTGTATCTTTTGGAAAATAATCCATTGTCAGTCACATCGTTTGCAAATAATTTCTCTCACTTGTAGGTTGTCTTCTCATTTTGTTTATGGTTTCCTTTGCTGTGCAAAAGCTTTTAAGTTGATTAGGTCCTATTTGTTTATTTTTGCTTTTATTTCTATTGCCTTGGGAGACTGACCTAAGAAAACATTGCTATGATTTATGTCAGAGAATGTTTTGCCTATGATCTCTTCTAGGTGTTTTATGGTGTCATGTCTTATATTTAAGTCTTTAAGCCATTTTGAGTTTATTTTTGTGTATGGCGTGAGGGAGTGTTCTAACTGCATTTATTTACATGCAACTGTCCAGCTTTCAGAGCACCACTTGCTGAAGAGACTGTCTTTTCTCCATTGTATATTATTGCCTCCATTGTTGGAGATTAATTGACCACAGGTATGTGGATTTATTTCTGGGCTCTCTATTCTGTTTCATTGACCCATAAATATGTTTCTTGTGCTAAAACCATGCTGTTTTGATTACTGTAGGTTTGTGGTGCTGTCTGAAGTCTGGGAGGGTTATGCCTCCAGCTTTGTTCTTTTTCCTCACGATTGCTTTGGCAATTATGGGTCTTTTAAGATTCTGTATAAATTTTAGAATTACTTTTTTTCTACTTCTGTGAAAAATGTCATGGGTAATTTGATAAGGATCATGTTAAATCCCTTTGTTAAAATGGCCATTTTAACAATACTAATTCTTCCAGTCCAAGAGCATGAGATATCTTTCCATTTATTTGAATTATCTTCAGTTTCCTTTATCAATGCTTTATAGTTCTCAGCATATAACTCTTTCACCTCCTTGGTTAGGTTTATTCCTATGTATTTTTCTGATGCAATTTTAAGAGTTTTTTTTTTTTTTTAATCACTTTCCCTTTCTTATATTTCAGGGTTAGTGTAAAGAAATGAACAAATTTCTGTATGTTAAACTTGTACCCTGCTACGTTGGTAAATTTATCAGTTCTAGTAGTTTTTGTGTGAGTCTTTAGGATTTTCTATGTATAGTATCATGTCATCTGCATATAATGACAAATTTACGCTTCCAATTTGGATATTTTCTTGTCTTATTGTTGTGACTAGGACTTCCAATAGTATATTGAATGGAAGTAGTGAGAGTGGACATCTTTCTCTTGTTCCAGATTTTAGAAGGAAGGATTTCAGTTTTCACTTTTGAGTATTATGTTGGCTGTGGGTTTGTCATAAATAGCTTTTAGTATGTTGAAATATGTTCCCTTTATACTCAGTTTGGTAAGATTTTTTATCATGAAGGATGTTGAATTTTATCAAATGCTTTTTCTGCATCTATTGAGATTATCATGTGTTTTTTTGTCTTTTCTTTTGTTGATATGGTGTATCACAATGATTGATTTGCATATATTGAACCCTCCTTGTGACACTGGGATGAATCCAACTTGATCTTGGTGTATGACTTTTTTTATGTGTTTTTGGATTCAATTTGTTAATATTTTCTTGAGAATTTTTGCATCTATATTCAACAAAGGTATTGGCCTGTAATTTTATTTTTTGGTAGTGTCTTTGCCTGGTTTTAGTATCAGCATGATGGTGGCTTCATAGAATGACTTTGTGAGTGTTCCCTCTAGAGGCTGGGTTTTTGGAATGACTCCAGCTGTGGGAGTGGTGGGCAGAAGGCACATTCCAAGGATAGGGGAGGGGTGAGGAGCTCCTAATTGCCTGGGTCCAGTCAGTGATCACAGCCTTTCCATCACCTCCTCTAAGATGAGTGTATGTCAAAGGGATACAAGAACTGACTGAAAGTTCTCAATAGCTAAGTCTGGAAAATTTGCACATGAAAATAAAGTAACATTGGGTTATAACCCAAATTATAAAATAAACACACATTTGTTCATTCTGATGTAAATAAAAAATAAACAAATGAAGAGGAAGAGGAATATTCCATGCAGAGCACAAATAATTTATGTAGGTACTCTCCCCACAAAGAGGTGAAACATAACTCTTCACTCCTTATTATGGGCTGCACACAGTGACTTCCTTCCAAAGAGAACAGTATGTAAATGGGGTGGGAAGAAAGTAATTTTACATTAGAGAAGACTGACAAACACTTCTTCAGCCAAGCAATCAAAATCAGTAGCAAAAATGATAAGCCATGTTGATAGAATATGTTCTTGATATGATATAATTAGAATGTCACTTTGCCTCTGTGGTTTTCCTCCTCAAAGCCCATAACACCAGTCTAATTATGAGAAAATCATCAAATCATCAAATAAATCTAAATTGAAGGACATTCTACAAAATATCTGACCAGCACTCCTCAAGGTCATGAAAAACAAGGAAAATCTAAGAAATTTTCACAACCAACAGTAATCTAAGGTATGAATGTTCATCAAATACAATTTGATATCCTGATTGGGAACATGGAACAGAAAAAAAGACATAATGTAAAAACTAAGGAAATATGAATTATATGTGGACTTCAGTTAACAATAATGTATCAATATTAATTCATTAATTTAAAAAATGCATCATAATAAGGTAAAATATTAATAATAAGGGAAACTGAGTACCTTCAGCAGTTTTCTGTAAATATAAACTATTGTAAACAATAAAGTCTCTTAAGAACAAAAAAAATGCATGATGTGTTTTGTCTTACTTGAGAAGGTACAAAACTTTGCATGAGTCCCCAGTTATGGCCTCCTGGAAGAGTGACACATTAAGCCCTCATAACAATGTTTGTAATAGGGAAACACATATACTCACACAAATACACACAAACACACACTCACAGCAAATACAAGAGGTAGTGACAGAAGAAAGCACAATAAAAGTGAAAGAACATCCAAGACATCTTGTCTTTTTAATCTACCTCTCCACCCAAGGAACCCACGCAGTTCATTTTCCATAACTCTTGTCATTTAAAAAAAAATCATTTTATAAGTCAAGTTTCCTGTTTTCATTTGAGTGTATTTCAATACAGCCTAATGTATACAGACCATTCCTGTTCCAGCTCCCAGAAAGGCTTATTACTTCATTTCTCTAGAATACCTAATATTAGAAACTCATTTACTTTATGGGAGTTGTTTAATACTTGGATAAGAAAAATAAAACATGTCTTGCCTCAGTCCAGTAAATAAGTGACAATCTGAAAATTTAATATAAAAATGATTGATTTTCATAGATAGTGATGTAGTCCAGTAAAACCTTGTAAATTTGCTCTATTAAATAGGTAAAATAAATAAAAATTTAAGGAAAGATTTTATTTATAGACATTTTTTTAGTATAGAGTAAGGGAGTGATGCTGTTCTAAAGCTGGAAGGAATTTTTGACATAGGTTTTTATATTTTAACAAAGCAATGACATACTTATCTATTTAGAGGAGCCCATTTTAATGGATCCATTCATTTTATTCATGTAGCTAAACTGGTTATCCTATTGGCCTTCACTATGAAAAGAACTAAATGATTTTTCCTTTTAACATTGTCAATTTACTGTTTTAAAAAATAGTCAAATAAGAGCTAACTTTAGTTTAACAAGAATAAGTAACAAAAACTCCAAATAAGTAGAGAATGAAATTATGAAGTTTCATACATTTATATTGTGTGTAGGAGCACTTCAATTCATCCAGTTCACTGACACCTAATTTCATAGTATATTTATTCATTTATTTATTGATTAATTTCTTCAAAAAATGTGCCCATTAAAAAACAAAAGCAAAAAACAAAACATGTTTTACACATCTACATAAAACATTCCATCAAAGAGAAAAATGACATTATAAACTAGAGAAATTTAAAAAAATAACATTATGTGAGATGTATCATGTATAATATTTCTAGGCAGAAAGAAGTGATAAAGATTTTTATTGTTGATTTTATTTACTTGTTTAGTTACTTATTGTATTCCTGTTTTATTCACTTCTAGGACAGAAAAAGAATTATGGAAGCACAATGGCAGCCCTTTTAATTTACCAAGTGCACTTTGTCCATTACAAAAATGCTGTCTTGTTTACAGCATGCATAATCTGATTCATTTTTCTCACCACAGAAAAGCAGATTTCTCAATACCCAGCACGTGTCTTGTCTTTTGTTTACTGAGTGAAGTAAGTGGGTGTGGCATAATAAAAAAATATATATATATTTGGCCTTTGTCCCAAAGTAAGGTTCCTAAATAGCTTGGAATTTCCTGAGTGATAGAAAAGATAGAAGCATATTTGTTCTTCTCCTGAGGCAACTCTTTATGTGTTCCTAGATAGTTTCAGGATGAAGGCTGTTTGTCAGAAAGACCAAATTTTAACTAGAAGCCTGGAACTTTCAGCCCCACTCCCTCAGCCTCTGGGAGAGGAGAGTTTCTGGAAGGCTGACACACACAGAGAGGGCATGGAAGCTCCACCCATCTTCCCCCACACCTTACCCTATGCACCTATTCCATTTGGTTGTTCCTGAGTTGTATCATTGATAATAAACTAGCAAAAGTAACTAACGTGCTTTCTTGATTTCTGGGAGCCTGTCCTAGCAAAGTATCAAACTCCAGGAGGGATTCCTAGGAACCCCTGATTTACAGCATGCCAGTCAAAAGTATGGGTGGCCTGAAATTTACAACTATCTTCTGAAATGTGGGTAGTCCCGTGGGACTGAACCCTTTAACTTATGGGATCTCATCCTAACTCCAGGTAGATAGTGTCAGAATTGAATTGAATTGATGGACACCCAGTAAGTGTCAAGGAATTTGAGAAGTGGTGTTGCAAAAGGCACCATACAATTAGTGTCAGAAGGGGAAAATACCTCTCTGTTGGTCTCCTAAGAACTCAGAACAATTGATCAATTAATCAGTTAATAAAAGTTACTTGATAGCTTCTACATCGAAAGATTTGTAGATTTTATGGAAGTTATAAGTTAGTTTAGATAAAGCCCCTTAAGGAACGTCTAGACAATTTGTGTCCTTGAAAGTATATTTAACAAGAGGGATAATTTGTATGAATTTCTACATTAATGGCAGAGATGATAAACATCATAGAAATTCCAGGCAGATACAGGTCAAAATCATGAAAAGATGAAAGTTAGAAAAATGCTTCCTGGGTTACAGGTCTAGGGTATGTCTTTGGCTCTCAAAGAAGTGGTAGGTGCTGTCAGGTATTAAGCTGCTAATTCAACTACTTTGGACTATGGTGGAAAGCATGTGTGGATGGAGCTAATGCTCAGAAATGGAAAATTCTTACATGTGGGTGTATGATATGCTCTTGAAGAGTCTGGTATATATTTCGTCTTCCTGTTATAAATGGAGCCTGGGTCCTTAATTCTCATGTAGAAGGCTGCCAGCCTAATACCTGTGTCATAGCTGGCTTAAGAAATAAACTCTTAATGGTGTTAAGCCACTGAGGGGTGTGATGTTGTGATTTATAATAAGAAACATATATTTGGTCTTCATCCTTATTCCTGGCAAAGAGCTCTTAAAACCCTTGTAATTTCCTCTGATGAGAGTTTTTGTATGATGTTAATGAAGTGACTTTTGGAAGAGCTCAAGGATGGGGACTTGATGCCAGTGTAGCCAACCATGTTATTGAAGGGTTGAAACTTTCAATCTGACTCCCTGACCTCTAGGAAAGAGAACAGGGCTGGAAATTGAGTTAAATCACCAATGTCATTCTCTGGACAGTTTCCAGGATGGCAAACCTGTGGAGGTGCTGGGAAAGTGGTGCACCCAGAGAGAGCATGGAAGCTCTGTGACCCTTACTCACACTTTTTCCCTATGCATCTCTCTCACCTGGACATTCATGAGTTACAACCTTTTATAATAAACTGGTAATCTAGTAAATAAATTATCTGAGTTCTGTAAGCTGCTCTAGCAAATTAGTCCAATGCAAGGAGGGGGTCATGGGAATCTCCAATGTATAGCTAGTTGATCAGAAGCACAGGAAGCAACCTGGACCTGCAGTTGGCATCTGAAGTAAGGGCAGTTTTGTTCGGTTGAGCACTTAACCTGTGGGATCTGATGCTATTTCCAGGTAGATAGTGTCAGAATTGAGTTAATTGTTTGGTGGTGAGGAAAAACACACACATCGGAATTGGTGTCAGAACTGGAGTGATTTTGTTTGTAATAGCAGTTAGTGTTACTAAACTAACTAATAAATAAACTGATAATAGAAGCTAGGTACTGTCATCATAAAAAAAAAAAAACCCTAAAATTTGGAGCATTAGTTTAGTGTTAGACACTAGGCAACAAGAAAACACACAATAATCTGATAGCAGAATATTTGGTAAAACTGCCATGTGCAATAACTTGGAAGGAAGATCTTGCCCACTGAGCTGTGGCTCTAGGGAAAATGGTTTGAAAAATTCAGTGGCATCGTGAGTTGGCTTCTAATCATGGCCTTTAGCAAAGTATTACAAGAAAGAGGTGAGTTCAGGAGAGAATTGGCTGGTTTTCAAACAGAGGTTGAAGAAGTAGCAAATCCAAAGAAAAGGGCTTTAGAAGGCTGGAAATATAAAGTGCATCTGGACCCTAAAAGGAAGAGCTGTGAGTATAATTATTGGTAAATGAGAAAGTCTAGAAGAAACACACCTAGATTCTGCAAATATTTCAGATAAATTTACTGTCAAGGAATTCAACCCTGGACTAAAATACAGGTTAAATGATCAAGTCATTAAACAACTTTGGGTACTAAGTTGCATTATCAAATACATTTCCAGTTATAAAATGAAGAAATCATGGGGATGTAATGTACAGCACAGTGACTATAGTTAATAATTCTGTATTGCATATTTGAAAGTAGCTATGAGAATGCATCTTGAAATTTCTCATCACAAAAAAAAAAAAAAAGATTTGTAACTATTTATGGGGGCAGATCTTAAATGGACTTACTATGGTAAACATTTTGCAATATATACAAATATCCAATGACTACTTGGATACCTGAAACTAATATAATGTTATGTCAATTATTCCTCAATTTTTTAAAAAGAATTCAGGAAAGATGAAAGACTACTAGAATACGCTTCTTTGTGCTACGCTACTTAAGTGACATTTTGATTCTGTTAATCTCTACCAGTCTTTCTCAGTAGAGAGTCTAAGTCAAAGTCTGCTTAGTATCTTTGGGTTGAGCACAAGTCAAGAATGAATTTGCTGGAGTGCTATGTTTACAATAAAAAAAGAAAGCTGCAAAAACTTTGTAACCCCTAAGGAAGGCAAATCCAAAACATCCCTTATTACTGTGGCCAGGAAGGAAAATGAACTAGCAAAAGCTTCTCAGGGATGTAAGCCAGGGAACTTGACAAACAATGGACAAGAGAGGTATCCAAGAAAGGAGGCTTAATTAAGGCACTTCCCCAGCTTCCCAGAGAAAGGGCCCTGCACAGATTGTATCAGCAGGATTGAATACATGCTAGGGACAGAGTATCTTCTATTCTTACTTTTTCTTAGCAGAGGTAGAACAGAGGGAAAGTCGGTATAAAACTAAAGACAGCCCAATCTCCAAATTGGTACATGAAATGCTTCCTGCCAAACATCTGCATTGGACTCTGGATCAGTGACAAATAATTCTTATTGGTTTAACTATTAACATTTGGTGGTTAGTTTGTTATAACAGTAAGTATCACCCTAAACAATAAAAAGAGATAAAATTAACAGTCAAACAGAAAATAAAAATTTGTAGACAACAATATGGAGTAGGACAGTTTCATGAGAGTGTGGATTAACTGGTCTTATTGGAGAAAGTATTAAGATATTGACCTCTTTAGTTTAAATGCAAATGTGATGAAGAAATGAGGATATATTATTACTCATACATATCTTAGGCTGAATTAGTGTTATCAGCTGAGCTTTTGCCACCAAGAGCTCTCTGAAGTAAATTTTACAAAAATGGCTTAAATTATCCTCTTCTCTGTGTCCATGAAGCCATGTGATATGATTCTGTAACTCTTGCCATCAAGAAGTAGAGTTTACTTCTCCACTCTTTGAATCTGGACTAGTTTTGTTGTTTACTTAGATGTACAGAATCAACAAAAGTAAAGTAGTGACAATTCTTTTTTTTTTAATGAAAATAGATTTAAAAATAATGTTTTAAGTTATAAATTTTTTTTAAATAAATTTATTTACTTTATTTATTTTTGCCTGCGTTGGCTCTTAGTTGCTGTGCGTGGGCTTTTTCTAGTTGCGGTGAACGGGGGCTACTCTTTGTTGCAGTGTGCAGGCTTCTCATTGCGGTGGCATCTCTTACTGCACAGCACAGGCTCTAGGCGCATGGGCTTCAGTAGTTGTGGCTTGCTGGCTCTAGAGCACAGGCTCAGTAGTTGTGGTGCACAGGCTTAGTTGCTCCGTGGCATGTGGGATCTTCCCGGACCAGGGCTCGAACCCATGTCCCCTGCATTGGCAGACGGATTCTTAACCACTGCACTACAAGGGAAGCCCAAAGAGTTATACAATTTTTAAAGGTTACTTTCCATTTATAGTTATTACAAAATTTTGGCTATATTCCTTGTTTTGTACATTACATCCTTGAACTTATACCCAATGGTTTGCAGCTCCCACTCCCCCACCCCTATATTTCCCCCTCCTGAGTAAACACTAGTTTGTTCTCTATATCTGTGAGTCTGCTTCTTTTTTGTTATATTATTAATTTAGTATTTCTTAGATTCCACATATAAATGATATTATACACTCTTTGTCTTTGTCTGACTTATTTCACTTAGCATAGTGCACTCCAAGTCCATCCATCTTGCTGCAAATGGCAAAATTTTGTTCTTTTTTATGGCTGAGTAGTATTCCATTGCATATATATACCACATCATATTTATTCATTTACCTGGTGATGGACACTTAGGTTGTTTCCATATCTTGACAATTATAAATAATGCTGCTATGAACATTGGGGTGCATGTATCTTTTCAAATTAGTTTTTGGGATATATACCCAGGAGTGGAATTCCTTGGTCATATTGTAGTTCTATTTTTCATTATTTTAGAAACCTCCATACTGCTTTCCAGACTGGCTGCACCAATTTACATTCCAACCAACAGTGTACAAGCGTTCCTTTTTCTCCACATTCTCACCAACATTTATTATTTGTGTTCTTTTTAAAGACAGTCATTCTGACAGGTGTGAGGTGATATCTCATTGTGGTTTCAATTTGCACTTCCATGATAATTAGGGATGTTGAGCATCTTTTCCTATGTCTGTTGGCCACCTGCATTTCCTCTTTGGAAAAATGACAATTCTAAGCTGAGGCCTCAATAGTTCTGACATGCTCCTGCTTTGGATCTTAGAATCCTGCAACATTTATCCAGTGGGACTTCAGAAATGCTCTGGACTAGAGATTTTTTCTATATGGAATGGAGATGTATATTTTGTTTAACTGTCTCCATCTCACAGTTCTATATTGGGTGTACTGGGGGAAGGTAAATAGAAAATTTTTTCTTTTTTGTTCGTAAGTCTCCAAATCAACACAAGTTACACAATAAGAACTGCCTCTGGACCTAATGAAGATCATAAGGTCATTAACTTCAAGTGTGATGCCATGATGAAATGAAAATTTGGAGAGACTTGGGAGGAGGGGATATGTGTATTTTTAATATACGAGAAATAGGAAAAATTATGACCAGACAACACAAAGTTGCAGAGCGACTTTAAAAATGACTGCCCTAATTTTCCCACTTTACCTATGTCCCTTTGCAATGGAACTCTGCAGCCTTTCCCATCAAAAGGTGACATCTCTTTCCTTACTTCTTGAATCTAGACTGGTCCTGTGATTTTGTCTGACCAACAGAATGCAGGCGAGGTAAAAGTAAGCCATTTTGAAGCATAGGCCTCAAAAGTCTGTGTGTACTTCTGCTTTCCTTCTGGTAACCTGATGCCCTGATGTGGACAAGCTGAGGGTAGACTTCTGGATCATAAAAACAGGGGCCCAAGTCACACCACTGCTCCAATTGACAACCAACTACCAGATGAAATGCACGAGTGAGGTCATCTAGACCAGTCAGCCCCCACCAACCCACCAGCTAATCACATATATAAGAGTTTACTTCAGCTCACTCAAGCCTAACCAGATCCAGCCAACTTTCTATAGACTTTTGAGAAATAATAAATGTTTGTTTTTTAAGCCAATACATTTTAATGTGTTTTTTTACACAGCAATACATAACCAATACAACTCCCAAGAAAATGAAATATTGATGGAAAACTTTGAATATGACTACCAAGCTTGAGAAAGAGGAAAAAAATTGGAGAACAAGGCAATGACATGAAGAGCAGGAACTGTTAGTGCACTTAATTTGAGGGTATTGAGAAGTTAAATGACAATAAAAGAGTATCCATCCCACAGTAAAAGGAGGACAGAAAAAGGAAGAAAGTATACTTGAAGGAAGGAAAATAAGAGAGTACCAAAGATCCTTTATGATACTCCTTTTTATGCTTTGCTAGCATCAGGTTTGACTCATTGATGATTATTGGAGAATACAAGTGAAGGATAAGAGCTAAAATCTATACGAATGGAATCATGAGAAAATAGTCAACAGAAACCCACTGAAAACTGTCTATATTCCCTGTAAAATGTTAGGCAGTTGAAGCACAAAAACAATATAAGTCAGGGTCTCTATTCACAAAGGAACTTTGAGTTTAATGAGAAAATGAGACTTACGTTAGGTCTTAACAAGACAGCATACTATGATGCAATTCATTGTTAGGGCTGAGCTACACAAGAGAGAATGGAAAGGGACAATAGAGTTGATTTGTCCAGCCACCACTAATATTTAGATATTCTATTCAGTTTCTGTGCTGATAATACCTTGGCTGTCACATGAAAGTCTCAAATGAGCAACATACTATGCCTGCTAAGGAGGACATGCTTCCAAAAATGGTTATTCTAAACTGTGCTTGTCAAAGGGAAGACTCTCAGATACATTCCAATATAATAGTAACAAGGTTGGTAACTTTTCTCTGGGTAAAGATTGAAAATAAATGCAGTGAAGCACAACACTGAAAAATTATAAAACGACATAGATGAAGAGAATCAATTAAACTAGGGTTGGGATTATTATACATAGAAGGAATGTGGTTGGAGTAAAATTAGACTTTTCAAAAGCAACACTGAAAACTAGAAGATACTAGTGGAAAGCCTTCAAAGACTATACGAAAATTATTTTAAGGTTTTGTTTATTTGTTTGTTTTTTGCAGTATGTAGGCCTCTCACTGTTGTGGCCTCTCCCGTTGCGGAGCAACAGGCTCCGGACGCACAGGCTCAGCGGCCATGGCTCACGGGCCCAGCCTCTCCGTGGCGTGTGGGACCTTCCCGGACCGGGGCACGGACCCGCGTCCCCTGCATCAGCAGTTGGACTCTCAACCACTGTGCCACCAGAGAAGCCCTTAAGGTATTTTTAATTCTAACTAATCAGGGGCATTTTGAAATGTATAAGGACTCAACAAATGTACATCTCTTGCACCCTTTTAGGAAACATCTTAAGGATAAACATCAACAAAAAGAGGGTAAGACTAAGAAAGAAGGTGTGAGATGCAGGAAACAGGAATTACAAAATGATTGAACAGCAAACAGAAGTTCCAGAATAACAGTTAAGTCAGAGGCCTAAAAATAAATAATTCTTGAATGTAGCAGGTATGACAAAGATAGTCCCAAGGGTAGAAAGTTGACAAATGATAGGTAGATGATAGATGGATAAATAGATAGAGAGATAGATAGATAAGATAGATAGATAGATAGATAGAGATGATAGATGCATACATACATACATACAGAAAAGGAAGAAGGAAGAAAGGAAGGGGGGAGGGAAGAATGAATTGGTGGATTATGAAAATGTTTATAGGTGTGTGACAGTTTTAAGGAAATTATGAATAGATAAGTAGAAAATTATAAAATGAAAAAACTCAGTTAATATCATAACTCCAGGGACTTATCTGGCGGTCCAGCGCTTAAGACTCCAAGCTTCCACTGCAGAGAGCATGGGCTCGATCCTTGGTCAGGGAACTAAGATCCCCACATGTTGCTCCATGCAGCCAAAAAACAAAAAAAAAACAAAGTCATAACTCCAATAACAACAAAAATTGTTCTAAAAAAAATCATCATAATAAAATATTTGGCTGGTCAACAAACGACTTTTGTACAGTTATAATAATTAAACCCTATCTATTGTTGTAACTATTTTTTTAAATTTAGTTTACTTTTAAAAAATGTATTTAGGATAGGAACAAAATAAATATCTCTATTGGGGCTGGGCATTGAGAAACAGAAGTATGGTGGTGGGAACAGAAGACTGGCACAATTAAAGGAAGGCACCCACTGATAATAGAATCATCTTATAATAAGGTCTACATGTTCACTCAATATCTCTGATTCTGTGAATCTCTGGGTCTCATGTGTAAAAATAGTTTACCTAGCTCTTTTGACAGCCAAGTGAGGATCATATGAAAAAATTCCTTGAATTCTGTGAAATTAAATTCATTAAAGACATTGTTACTTTTGCTATCTTGAATTTTTCATGCTATGCAAAATTCTTTGCTCTTAATGTTATTTCCTCTCTATGAACTTCTTTTATACTGTATTATGAAAATGTCTCTAACCTATCTATTTATCCTCCATTTATATTTATATCAAATTCTGTAAATAATGCTCATTTATTTTTACTTTGTTCTATTTTATATTACACAATTATACTTTTGTAGATATTATTGTACAACATCAATATGGACAGAAAAATATGTTGAATATCTATATGTAAGTTTAACTAATTACAGAAACAGTATCTAGGAACTGAAACACAAATGAAGAAATGGAACATTTGCTGACACACCAGAAATTCCCCACTCTGTTTGTATCTTTTAAATAAAAATCTTCTCCCTTCTTCCTGGAGAAAAGCACTATGCTGGCTTTTGCGGTAATTATCTCTTTGATTCTCTTTGTGGTTTTGCCAACTCTACGTGCATCCTTACACAATAGAGTTAAATTTTATTTGCTTCTAAAATTTATAAAAATAGAAACATACTGTATGTATTCCTCTTTTTTCTTTCACTTAAGAATATACCTGGTTTCAGCAACTATGAAGCTGGGGAGATCCCCACCAGACTAATACATACATACTGTATGTATTCCTCTTTTTTCTTTCACTTAAGAATATACCTGGTTTCAGCAACTATGAAGCTGGGGAGATCCCCACCAGACTAATGATGTCAGGTCTCATTGTCCTCGTAGTCCTTTGATCTTCTCAGTGAAATGGTTTGATACCAAGAAAAAGAAGAACATATCTCTATGTATTTGTTAACTGAAATGCTATAGAGCAAGGAAAATTAATAAACTATAGGTATGCATAATTTTAAGTGACTGAAAAAAATAGGGAGGTATATAGATTAAAATGCAAAATATTCCTTCTACTGTACCCTGTACACCTGTGCTCTTCTTGTTTGTGATAGAATTTGGTGTGTCTCCTGATAGTCTTTTGTCTATTCATTTGCATATATGCACAAATATGCACATATATTTCTTTTTAAAATAAGAGGGCTCTTACTCCATATATTATTCTGTGACTTCTTTTTTTGCTTAAAAAAGTATCTTAAAGATCTTTCCCATTGAGGATGAATAAGTCTTTCTTATACTTCTCAATAGTTGCTCTATGGTGACTCAGAGTAGAACTGTACTATAATTATTGATTCTTTATTGCTAAACATGTACATTGTTTCCATTTCATATCTGTGACAAATATACTACAATGAGCATGCTTGCAGAAATATATTTGGGCAAGTGTATAAGTATTTTTGTAGACCAAATTATTAGAAATAGAATTAGTAGACCAAAAACTTACAAATATTTAAGATTTGTTATTTAATCCCAAAAGCTAATACCAAATAGCCATTAAAAATCTTTATCAATGTTCTTTCCCAAAATAGTGAGTCTAATCACTCAATTTTTTGATGTTGTGAAGCATCATATACTTCTTTTCAATGCAAATGTTTGCACCAGACCAAGCAGAAGAATCAGAAATATGTGACTTGCTATATCACTGCTCTGCTTCCATCAGACACCAACAAAAGTCATTCATGCTGCTTTATAGTCACTAGTCATATGTGTTATATTTATAAACAAATCATGTTTCAAGGCTAGTTAGAAATAAGAATTCCATTTAAGAATTAGTTTGTGGGGCTCCCCTGGTGGCACAGTGGTTGAGAGTCTGCCTGCCAATGCAGGGGACACGGGTTCTTGCCCCGGTTCCGGGAAGATCCCACATGCCACGGAGCGGCTGGGCCCGTGAGCCATGGCCACTGAGCCTGAGTGACCGGAGCCTGTGCTCCGCAACGGGAGAGGCCATGACAGTGAGAGGCCCGCATACCACAAAAAAAAAAAAAAAAAAGGGCTTCCCTGGTGGCGCAGTGGTTGAGAGTCCGCCTGCCGATGCAGGGGACACGGGTTCGCGCCCCGGTCCGGGAAGATCCCACATGCCATGGAGCGGCTGCCCCTGTGAGCTATGGCCGCTGAGCCTGTGCGTCCGGAGCCTGTTGCTCCACAACGGGAGAGGCCACAACAGTGAGAGGCCCGCATACCGCAAAAAAAAAAAAAAAAAAAAAAAAAAAAGAATTAGCTTGTGATACATATTTGCTGAAAAATACAAAAACAAAAACAAAACAAAAAGCTCCAAACTCTACCAGGTATGTGGAATTACAAAGAGCTAGTTCTCTGTGTTATCATGTATAAAATGAAGAGTTCTGTCAAGAATTGGTATCAAAAGTCTTTTCCAACTGATGGATTCTTTGCTAAGGAGTTAAGACGTGTAATGACTAATTTTATGTGTCAACTCGGCTAGGCCAAGGTACCCAAATATTTGGTCAAACATTATTTTTTTTTTCATGAGGGTATTTTTTATATCAACTCTTTTCTGAATCTACAGCCTACCTGCCTACCCTGTAGATTTTGGACACCTTGGCCTCTACAGTCATATGAGCTAACTTCTTAAAAGAAATCTCTCTCTCTCTCTGCCTCTCTCTCTAGCTGTCTTTCCCTGTACACTCTCTCTCACACACACAAGCACACACATTCTATTTGTTCTATTTCTCCAGAGATCTCTAATACAGTATGTAAAGTAAAAAGAACAAAATACTAGGCCAGTATGTGAGCAGGTCAGGAATGAGCTATCAGGTTTGGGCTGAGTGGCCAGAGAAACAAGCCCTAGAAATATGGAGTATATATTTGAATTGTTATGGCTGTAGGCCTCATATTCATTTTGATTTTGACATTAGCCTGGGATATACCAATCAGATTTTTCTGTATCACATGGTCATGTGTGAGGGTTTTCATCAGGCAAGCTAATTAATATTATTTTCATAAAAGTCAAGATTACATTACAGTCTTTGTGACACAAAATTTTTTATTTTGTGACATAAAAAATAATTTTCCTAGAATTTTTTCCAAAATGCTTATGACCCCAATTACATAAACTGCCTGAAGTTTGTTTCTTCTCATTTTTCTCATGTTTTCCAGCACAAGGCTGGCTGCACACATAGTAGGAGCTTAACAAATACACATATTAACTATTCCTTGAGGAATTATGGGGAGAATGCACAGGGTTATGGGACTAACCTCCAAGTCTTCTTATGCCAAAGGGGCTGTGTTTCACTCAGAGTAGTGTCTCTGGTCCCAGCATGCTGGTAGGACCAGAATTAAATAATCATGACCCCTCAGCAACCCACATGGTTATGGACAGTTCAAAAGTAATGCAATCAAAGATGAAAACACACTCCATCTTCACAAAAAAGGAACTTGGTGCCTTTCTCCCAGTAGAAGCACACTCCTTTACATGGCAAATTGAAATATAAGGCTAATGAAATTTTCTCTATGGGTTGAGTTTCATTTATAAGACATGAGAAATAGCAATTAGATAAATTCCTGAAGCAGATGAATATGGGTACCTATACATACCTTCATTGAGGTAAAAATCACAACAACCTGATGCAACACAAATCAAAGGAAGCAGTAAGTAGAGGTACCATACATAGTCGTGTTGAAGACAAGTATTTTAATCTAACAATTAGTTTCATCATGAATCAAATACTTTTTAGTAGCTTGAAATAAAATAGTATTTAGTTTAATTCTGATAAGGATGAAGCTTTGCTTCATTTGACCAAGGGTGTTTAAGATCTGAACAATAATGTGTAATATGGAAAGTCTTTAACGGCAACCTTTTCCTTTCTAACTAGTGCATAATATTGGTTTTGCAATCACTTAGTAATTATATGAAGAGGACATATTTATTACGAATTATTGATTTTATAATTACTGCTGCTGGCATTCACGTTATTACACAATGAAAATCTTTTAATATACAATGCTCTTCACCCTCAGCTGGCGAACAGATAGTGCAATGCAATTTAGAGAGTAGCCAAGAGTAGATTTTTATCGTTTTTTTTTTTTTTTGGCCAACCAGCTAAATGGTTTGCTTTCTGAAAAATATTGCTAATGGTGCTTAAGCAGAGAGGAATGTCCAATTTCAAGGTCATTCCTGGCAGTTGATTACAGTCATCCAATGAGCACAACGTTCCTATTTAACTGTTAAGTTATTTTTGCTGCACTCATTGCTGTGAATTAAAAGTTATGACTGTAAATTTGCTGCCAGCTAAACAGACATCAAAGGCCACAATCATACACTGGATCATGACACATGAAGATATATCTCTTATGAAATTGATTTTTCTCCATGTGCAAGGCAGCTTTGCATTACTCTCTTCATGGAGTTTAGCACAGGAAATGTCTAGACAGGCCGAGTGTAATTGTCAGAGTAGTTTATATTCTGGGCCAAGAACTCCTTTTATTATTTTTTTCCCCTTCATGAAGATGTGCAAAAAAGGTTGTCTAAGCATATATTTTGATTTTACTTGCCAACAGATTGTGAACAGCTGATTTAAAGTCACTGTCACCCCCAAACGGGAAAAGATTAGGTTTCTGAAGACCAGAAATATTAAAAAGTCTGCCCAAACAATATTTGCTGCTCACCAGAATTCAAAATTGCTGATTTTCACCCTAGAAACAGCCTATAGAGTTTTGTAAAGGCTATAAATCTACTATGCCATTTTAATCCATCAGATTTTCACTATCCTGTGGATAAGAGCATCAAATAGAATTACATGGGCTTGATTAGTGATTTTCTCTTCTGAATATTGTGTTGCTATTACAGAGGGACCTATATATATATATATATATATATATATATATATTTTTTTTTTTTTTTACAAAGAATGTAAGCTGTGTCTAAATAAAATACCTGAAAAGTTAAATCATATTTTAAATGTATGCAGGTGGAATGCTATTTCTGGGCTCCTATGTGGGATTGCTTTATAGTCCTGGGCACTGTGCATTTCACTGGTGTGATTGGAAACTCATCATTAGAACAAACCATTGGAGACTTGCTGACCCCAAACCCCTTTCTTTCATCTGCAAAGGAAGCTAGTTATTATATTTCATGTGGAAGTTAAATTCCAAACTCACCAGCCTGACTTTTAAAGCCTTTTAAAAATCTCACCCTAACTTTACTTTTCCAATTTCTCTCTCACTATACTCCTCCTCTTCACACTATAGTCGACTTAGCTGTTCACTTCCCATGATTAGGGTATGCTCATTTCCATCCCCTTGCAACATTGCCATCACCTTAAATGTTCTCTCCCTCTCTCTTGCATATTCATTTGCTGTCGATCCTTCACATACCAGTTTGAGACCTAAGTTCCTCATGAATTTCTCTTCCTTTCTTTTTAGTCTATAGCACTCACTTAAAGACTTAGTTATATTCTAATTTTCTCAATGCCTGCTTCCTGTGTTAATTTGCAGTGGTTTACTCCAATAGAGGAGATTTTTCTTGAGGATGAGGAAGCTACTGCTTCTCTGTGAACACACAACTTGGACCACAGCAGTGTTCACTAAACCTTTTGTAAATTAAATGTAATGGGATTGAATTCTGAGAAATGGGATTCTAGCAGTGACTAACAGGGACAAAGAACAATTGGTGAGGGATCCTACCACAGCATCACTGTTCCTTAACTTGACAAAGTGATGACATCTTTATTAGGTCTCAGTTGGAAAGCATCCTTACTTCCCTACATCTTATGATTTTCTTCCTTGTGGAGAAAGGAAGTTCACCTCTCACCACCTCTCCCCAACTAGAGAGAGAGAAGCCCAGTTTAACTGTGATGTTATAGGATACTCTAGAGTGTAGATATTTTCTCTCTCTCCTTTTCTTAGTCCCCTATTTCAAGGAATTAATTTGTACCATATTTATCTGGTACCTACTCTAAGTCAGGTGCCCTTCCAAGTACTAGGGATATGGAGGTGAGTAGGGCAAATAATAGCCCTAATTTCAGGAAGTTTAGATTCTACTGGGGAATATATACACAAAAGTATATAGTGTGTATATATATATATATATATATAGAGAGAGAGAGAGAGAGAGAGAGAGAGAAATTTTAAAATTATTAAAGAAAAGAAAAGATAAATCTCATGATGATAAGAACTAGGGGTGATTAGAGGGCAGACACTGACTGGAATGAATCAAGCTCTTTTAGATTAGGTGGTCAGAAAGGGCCCTTTTGAGGAAGTTACAGGAAAGAGAGAGGCATAAAATTCCTGGGACTCCAGGGTTCCAGACAGAGAGTAGCAGGTATGAAAGTCCTAAGGTGGGGACAAGTCTTTGTGGTGCTCAATAAAAAAATTAAAGTCTAATGGGCTGCAGGAGGGGGAAAAGGAGATAATGGTTTGAAATAACGTAGGCAGGGTGGATGAAAAAAGGTCTTGTGATGACCATAAGGAGTACGGATTTTGTTTGAAGTGTAATTGGAAGCCAGTCGAGGGTTTTAAAGAAAGAAATGATGTGGTCGCATCTACCAATTGAACGTGTATAAGGATATATAATCTGGTTGGTATTTTGGAGAGTGCAGTGATAGAGCAGCCAGTGGATTTTACCATCCCCTTCTGCTTTAGGATTCATACACAAAATCAGAGAAGGGAAGGAATTTCACTAACATATATTCACCTCATGGAAACATTTCAAGGAATAGGGTTGTGTGTATTTACATATATATGTATATGTATTGATATATACATGATATATAATTATATATTTCAGGAAGATATTCACACGCTTACAGAAATTGCCAAGGTAAAACACATTACTAGTTGGAATCTTGTAAGTATTTCTAATGAAGTTGTTTTTCCTGGATTTATGACAATGTGAAACATGGATTGCTTCCTTTCATTTACACAGTTTCTAGAGCAGCTATTACCATTGTATTTTCCAAAATAGATTTTTCTTTTCCCATCTTGTAAAAATGTGATTTTTATTTATGTACCTTTCATTTGTCTCAAAATGTTCAGCTTAGTGACAGTCAATCAAACTAATGAATTATGAAATGAAACTAATAGTAACTCAACTTTCCCAAACTGCTGGGACAGAAGGTAACATATAATTGATTCCTGACATTCCATGATAGTGGAGTTTTCCACACATAATTTGCCACAGCGTCAACAGCCTCAGGTTTGAGAGCCAGGTCATCCTCTAAGACTTCACATCAATTGATCACAAAATTGGGTTGTTCAGCAAGTTGGGGTGCTGAACATTTAACACTCTGGTCCAACATCTCTTCTTGGGAAGCAGGGGTCTTGATAAGCATTACTCTAGAAACACAGAATTACTGTTTACCTCAAATTGGCACCTATGATCTTTTTTGAAATCTGATGACATTTTGATCAATCCACTTCCAAAATAGATATCACTGAAACTCCTTTCTGTGCACAGAGCTATGTGAGACATCATCTAATCAATTTATCTTCCCCAGATAATCCTGCAATTGAACCAGCCCATTCAGTAGGTGTCTATACTTTTTTGAAAGCTTTTTCTCAAAAAACACATCTACACCTCTCTTTGAAAATACATCCCACAATCTTAACTACTTCTATCAGAGTGCCATGATGATGTAGTGAAAAAAAGAATAGTAAGATGGGAATCAGTCGTTTTCCATTTTTACCATGTTTTGCCAAGTTGACTAGACTGTGTTACCTTGGATAAGTTACTTCACCTCCCTAGGGCACAGTTTATTCATCAGCAGGATAAGGAGATTGGATTAATTGATTTTCAAGGTATGCAGTCTACCTCCAAATATTGTTCTTTTTGCCTTGATTGTTTGTTTGCTCTTACTTGTTTGTTTGCTTCCATCTATCACATATTAAAAGGCTGAGAAAAGAGTCTTCCTAGTCCTATTTATTATAATTCACATATATGAAGAGTACAATAGATGTGCCACTCTATATTTTATTTTCCTTTAAGGCAAAATGCTATGTTTACTTTCATTAGGCTTCACAATTTCAGCAAATATTTTATCATGAAAGTAGGAATGCCAGGCCAGGCAGGCAATTATGCAGAATAGTCCTTCCTTCCTGCTATTACAATGAATACTTCCACCTCTTGTCAATCTAGAGAGCTTCCAAAGGCATCATGAGAACAGGTGATTCTAGTCAGTGCTTCACTTTTTATTGCTTTTCACTTTTTATTTCTGTTTATGTGTTTTTAAAGTATCCCCATGCTCTTTAGCTTTCAGACTAAGTCCTAGTTTGCCAATCCAAAGAGACCACTTGCAATGTTAAAGGAGATCAATACTATTTTGGATAAATTCTCACTATCCTTCTCAAAATGCAGGGGTTAATGCAAGATTAAATGTGGTAGCATAACTTTTGATTCTCTGTGTGACATGATTTAGTAAAATAACAGATCATTCAGAAATCATTAATATTTGGCCTTGAGGTATATTAGAGGATGCATCTTTGATCTCTCTTTCTAATTATGTTTTGCTTTGGTTTAATCTTAAAGAAATAATTTGCATTCCCAAAGCACATACCAAGTAACAACAGAGAAAGGGACTTAGAAAAAAAACAAGGGAGAGAGAACTAGGATAAGCTTCTCAAATGCCATGGAAAAGTCATAAAGTAAATGTGTAAGTAAATAATCCAAGATTTCATTAAATTTACCCTTTGTTCTGCAGGCCAGCTTCTCTATCTTAAAGTTATTTCCATTCGTCTCCTCCTCGAAACCAAAGTCATTGAAGATCAACAAATAAATATGAATTTGTGAGGACCTTCTATAAATACAGAATTGTAGAGAATGTGTGTTGAGAAACAAGTCTCTTGCCATTCAGAAGTTTCCAGTCAAAGCTGACCCATGAACCTAAAACATATGTAGTGCAGAAAATAAGAAATAGCAAAGCACAAAATATCATATAATTATTAATTGTTCAATTGTTGTGGCACAGCGCATCCTCGCCGTAAGAGATTAACAGGAGATCAATAAGACCTGCTAAAGGAGAGACAGTGTCACACGGGTGTTTGAAATGAGGTTTTAAATCTGAGTAAGATTTGAATAAACAGAAAGAAAGACAAGAGAAGGACATTCCAGATTCCAGTGTTCAGAAAAAAAAAAAAAAACAGTTTGGAAATACATTATGCAATACAAATACCCATTATACTGATGAAGGAGCTGGGTAAGCAATTTATTTTACCCATAAATTTCAAATAAAGAAACTTGAATCACAATGTTACCTAAAAAATTTGCAATGAAAGAGGGGTAAATTCCCCTTGGCAACACTGTATGTCAGTTGTTGAAATTCACTGTCTCCTTCCAGTTAAGCACAGTCGCTGGATTAAAAAAAATTCTAACGTCTAACAATATTTGAAGCTTTGTGCTAAGGTAGGGTTATCAAATCCCATGTTTCAGGGCATCAGGTTTTTGCTGAAGGGCACTAATGAGGATTTTTACCCAGTCTCATTGGCATGTAACATCAAGAAAAAGCTGTGTTCAAGATCAGGTTACTGATGTCCTGTGTGAGCATAGCCTTAGACAAAAAATAAATTTCTATGGACTTTGACATATTTCCACTTTCCCACACCTCAGCACTCAGAGAATCTCCCAACGCCTTTGCTTGCTTAAATTGTCATCATTGAGACCAACTGGAGAAGTGATGCCATTAATGAGAACCTCATTGCTTTTCAGAAAACATGAGTGTAGATTATGCTTCTCATATATTTCACCAGGTAATGATGTAGATCCTATGAGATATTTTGTTTTGTATGATGCCCAGGAATCAGGACAAAGAGTGAGGTTGGAGAAGAGATGGGAGAGGACTGGAGAATCAAAATAAAATAAACATTATTTTCCTCTATCTTTAAACAACTTACAAACTATTTGCAGAGACAAGGTAACTGCACAAGAAACACATACAAGTGAAAAGGTGCAATAAAGTTGGGACAATAAGGACAGTAAGATAAGTCTGAAGACAAAAGGGTATAAAAGAAAATATAGATCAACACCAAAATTTGGAAAAGACACAATGTCAAGGAAGGATGAAACTACTGCTTTGAATGGCATTACTTAGTTACAGGAAGGGGTGTGGAAGAAAGAAGGCCAGTCTATGCCAGCATGGGGACCAGAGAAGCATGTTTGGGTCTCCTTATTTTAGCATTTGTGAGTCCACAATTTTTCTATGAGTTAAATATTTTTATTCTTACTTTACAGGTGAGGAAGGTGAGGCTTAATGAGTTTAATCAATTTGTTCAAGACTACACAATTATGTAATTGGTAGAGCTAGATTAAAACTTGGGAAATGTAAAATAAATAGCTAATTGGAAGCAGCCGCATAGCACAGGGAGATCAGCTCGGTGCTTTGGTGCTTTGTGACCACCTAGAGGGGTGGGATAGGGAGGGTGGGAGGGAGAGGCAAGAGGGAAGAGATATGGGAATATATGTATATGTATAGCTGATTCATTTTATTATAAAGTAGAAACTAACACACCATTGTAAAACAATTATACTCCAATAAAGATGTTTAAAAAAAAGTGGCCACCACATTAACAAAACAAACAAACAAAAAAAACCAAAAAAACTTGGGTGTGTCTAACCCCAAAGTCTTTGCTTTTCTCCACTCATAAGTAAGGCATAAGTTGATTCTGCAAATGAGGAAACTATATCCTGAGATGATTTTCAAAGTAATCAGAGATTCAGATGATTCCAGTTAGATGTTCATGTCATGAAAATAGAAAAGACACAGAAAGAGTGAAAGAGACAGAAAGAAGTAGAGAGACACAGAGAGAAATAAGACAGAATCAGAAGAGAATAAGACTCTAGTAAGCCAGGTAAAATGGTTTCCATTCTTTTGAATATTTTAATATATCTTAGACACTCATCATTTCACAAATCAATCAACAGATTATGGTAATCCTATTACAATTTCGTAAAAAAATCTCAACCAGAATAGGTCTTTATCATTTCTCATGTTGAGTATGGTGAGCTGTTGCATCTCTCAGATGAGTCTAATATGATTTGCTTAGATCAATGGTTCCCAATCACACGGGGAGTTTTAAAATATCCCAATGCCTATGTGACATTACTTGCCAATTAAATCAGAACGTTTGAGTAGGAGTCAGGCATAATAGTTTTTAAAAATTCCCAGGTGATCCTAATGTGCAACAACATTAGAAAACTAGTGACTTACTTGAAAATTCACTTAAATTTCCTTTATCCTAAATCTATCTTAAAATTTTATGTTTTCCTTATACAAGTAGATGTCAGATAACTATGTTTAGAGCTTAGGGTTTAAGCTTTGTGTAAACCTTATTTCAAAAACCAGCTCGGCCATTTCTTTGAGCATACTACTTAAAATTTCTAAATTTTTGTTTTCTCACCCATAAATAAATAACACCCATCTCCCAATGCCCTCCGGTATTAAATGAGATGATAGATGGATAGGATCTGACACAGTACTGTTCCTATGGTGCTCAGGTAATATTGTCTCCTGTTTTTCTTTACCCACTTTAATGAGGAAGTTGAGTCTGCTAACAAAAGCAACTTGCCCCAGGTTCCAGAGCTAGTTAAAAGCATAACAAACCTAGAAGCTTTCCAGCATCTCTCTTTAAAGTATTGTTTTCATTGTAAAATTTTAAAGATAGTTGGGGGAAAACAATAACAACAGCAAAAACTAATCTAGAGGAATAAATAACCCTATATATGTTTTTCCACCCTCCTGCCTGAAAGTCTCCAATGTGCCTCTGAATCAAGCTTATGATCTGCTTAATGTGTCCCTGCTTCATCATTTTATACATTCTTGTCTCTCCTTTTGCAACATCTTTTGCACCCAGCCTGACTTCTGTCTTGCAACTTCTACCCAACCTATTTCTTCCTCACTTTTTTCTTCTTACTCAGGGTATTCCTTCTGCCTTAGTTTCCTCTTATCAGAATATGACTCATCCTTTAAGAACCAAATGAAAATTTATCAGGTCGACAAAATATTTCTTTTTTTCTAAATTTAAAAATAATTAATTTATTTATTTTTGGCTGCATTGGGTCTTCGTTGTTGCACATGGGCTTTCTCTAGTTGCAGCGAGGGGGGCTACTCTTCATTGTGGTGCATGGGCTTCTCATTGCGGTCGCTTCTCTTGTTGTGGAGCACCGGCTCTAGACACACAGGCTTCAGTAGTTGTGGCACGTGGGCTCACTAGTTGTGGCACATGGGCGTAGAGTGCAGGCTCAGTAGTTGTGGCGCATGGGCTTAGTTGCTCCATGGCATATGGGACCTACATGGACCAGGGATCAAACCCGTGTCCCCTGAATTGGCAGGTGGATTCTTAACCACTGCACCACCAGGGATGTCCCGACAAAATATTTCTTATTCCTTCTATTAACCTTGGCTGAATAATAATAATAATATCCTAAAGTTAAAAATTCTCTGTTTTAATCCAGATGTTCACTAGTTTCCTTCCCTGGGATGGGGTTGAGGGCAGGGAGAAAGATTAGAATGCAATGCATCCTGGGGCTATTTGGGGATTTCTCAAAGAAAAGAGAACACGTTTTACAGAGCACCAGTAAGTCAATAAGATTGGGGCAGACTGTTATGATTAAGGGAAACAAAACATCACATAAAATTTCACTTACAAGTATATCTATAGTTTATTTCTATATGTGAAATAACAACCATTTAAATAATTCAAGCCTGGTAAGTGCCCAGCGCTGTATCAATTTTCTAGCTATTTTGGAGAAAATGGTTATTCCTTCTTTAATTATTCAGTTGATTATGTCAATTCTACAATTCACTTAGCCAGTGTAGCCTCAGTCTCAAAGTTTTAATCCAGAGCCTGTCACTCACTTCCTCAACGACCTTGGGCAAGTCACTTAATTTCTCCATATCTCAATTTCTTTGTCTGTAAAATTGGGATAATAATCTTGACCTCACGAGAGGTTGCATGAATTAACTGATTAATGATTATAAAGCAATTTGAAAATACAGAACACTATATAAATGCTAAGTATTGTTATTAAGCAAATCAATTCAGAAAATCAAGATAATGACATTTCTTTTCAATCTATTTCTTAAAGTGTCTAATGTCTTTGCATCTAAGCTCTGTGTTGTAAAAAAGCAGTTTAAATATTTATAACTTAAAATTTTCTAGTTTAACCAGTTCCTACTGCATACCACAGAGTAGAAGAGGAGAAAAAAAAAATTATTGAGCTGGAAACTTGAACTTCTCACTCGCTTTGACTTTTTGCTTATATCTAGCTTAATTTAGGTGGACAAGAAAAGGTCTATCAATCAAGTATATCTATCTATCTAATCTATCAATTTACTGGAATCCTGGAATTTCAGAGTTAACGTGGTCATTAAAGACTTTATATTCCAATACCCTTGTTTAATTGATATGAAGAAAATATTGAAGGAGAAATGATTTGTTCATGTTTGTATGGACAGTTTGTGCCAGAGATGATTTCTATTTTCAATCCTTGGCTGCCTAGTCTTCAGATGCAGAGCAGATAACAGAACATAGGAGAAACATGAGGATCTTACTTGGAGAGACTGATGAGATTGAAAGCCTTGCAAATTATGATTAATTAATGTGAACTTTAAAAAATAACATGAAATAATTTGGCCAATTCCTAGTTCATCAATTGTGGAGTTTGTTCACACAGCTTTGGAGATAAAAATTATTAGGATTGAACATTGTGCAATTTCCAACTTTGATCACGTTGCATTCACTTAATTTTGTCACTTTTCCTTAAAATCAGGTGACCTCAGGAATTAGGTTTCAGGTTATATATAGAAATACAGATTTTAAATAAAGATACAAAATGTAATATAGAGTACTGATTTTCAATTCAAATATTACAGTTCTATGTCCAGCTCACCTGAGTAGCCTTAGCCAGGTATCCTCTCACTGGGGTATGGTTCCCTAATCCATTAAATAAAATGTCAGGGTAGAAACCTGCTAGAGTCTCTCAGTGCCAAAGTTCTGAATACAGTGATGTCTGAACCAAAGTTTAGAATTCCTCAGGTAGACAGTGGATTCTGAATAGGTCATAGACAATAAATCTGATTGTAAAACCAGTCACACTTAAACCAAACGCTCATTTGAGTTTTCCTATCTTCAATGAATACATCTGCAGGATGTTAATGCTGAAAGGAATATTAGAGATCATTTAATCTGATTCCCTCATTTTATGTTGAGAAAACTGAAGTCTTGAAATATTAAATAAATAGTCCAAGGTCACAATGTCAATCAGTGAGGAAGCCAAGCATAAAACTCAAAGTTTTTGGTAGATCCAAGTTGACTGTAGTTCTTCTAAAGCATTAATTAAGATGACATTGGGGTAAATGACAATTATGCACTGAGGTTAGAAATTTCATAAGCCAAAAGAATAGTTAAATCTTTAAATATTGCTTCTCCTGATTTTCTTCTTTTTACTCTTCACATGGGCTTGTTCTGAAGACATAGCTTTTAAAAGAAGGTAATTCTTTTCAAAATAACAACTCAAATGTCATAGTGTCTAAAATACTATCATCAATATGCACCTTTCTCTTTGATGACCTGTCAATAATATGTTTCATGAATTTTCTTGCTGGATGAGTTGCGGGAAATCTGTTTTCTGCTTCTTATGAATGTTTGGATTGAGCAATGGAGACCTCACAGCTTTCTCTTGCTCAGCCTTGGCTTTTCATAACAATCCTACAGGTTAGGAAGGGGTCCAGTGCCCTTTCCAGAGTAACACTGGTCAGCTGAAATAAATGTTGCTGATTTGACATCCTCTATTAAGCAGTTTAAAGTACATTTTACCATCAAATGGAATCCTTGCATTGACACTTGAGCATTCCTGAACCAGTTGTCATCACAACCCAGTAGTTTTATGAGTATCTGAGGACCTGCAGAATTCAACATGTAAAGCCTCACCACACCCATTGTCCTGAAGTATGGAGGGGGCACCTCAATAAGAACTCCCCTCTTCACAAAAGCTGGTGAACAGGAATGTGGAAATACCATGTAGATCTCGATTTGTGGATCTTCTTTGGCACCAGGTGATATTTATAGGCTTTGCTGGTTATAATGCTTGGTATTCAAGTGTGAAGCTGTCAGCATGGTTGAGAACACAATTTTACCATAAGATGATACAGAATAACAAGCTACCACAAATGGCTGAATCTTCAGAATCTTGCATTTATTTTCCCAAAATTGGATTAAGTAGAACAAGTATCTCACCATCATTTCTGAATTCAGAAGCCCATTGCTAGGAATGCTATTTTCATCACCACTGAGGTCTCTCTTAAGATATATCAGCTCACTCACAATCCCTATTTTAGCCTCCCATGGGAAGCTCAAACTTGAAATACCTCACACTTAACACACCATCTTTTCTCTTAAGTTGTTGTAGTCAATTAATTAATTTATTAAATGACTCATAGGTCTCTGTATATAAGTCACCATACAGAGGGATATGGGGTTCTAGGAAATACCTGGATAAACTCCCTGTTTTTGGATGTCTGAAATTTCATGTGAACATCATTTCTGTTAAAAATTAAACATCTCTGGAAAGGTAGCAAATCAAGTGATCTACCATTTACAACTTAGAATAAATCAGTTTATTTGAAAATATCTTAGCACAGTTTTTAATGATAGAGCCCAGGGAGAAATAATAGACAGACAATATCCTAGAGGATATAAATGTGTGTGTGTGTATGTGTGTGTACTTATGTTTCGGGACATAGTGAGAAATCAAGAGAAATTCCAACAGTGAAAATTTTCTATAATCCTTTCTCCCCTCAAAACCCTGTTCCTCCTGTCTCAGAAGAGCAATCCACCAGATCAGTGGTCCTCAATTCTCTCTACATAAAAATACAGTTACCCAAGCACAACCCCAGAAATTCTGATTCTGTTGGATTAGAATGGTGCCCTGTCATTGATAATTTTTATCTGACTCTCCAGATAATTCTACTGTACATGAAGGGTTGAGAACCACCCCAGACCCTATACATTCCTGCTTCCACCATCAGCTTCAGGCTTCCTCAGACCTTTGTGTCTAATCAACTTTTCATGTACTGACGTGAAAAGCATTCCTCTTGAGTTAGTTGCCCTCTCAACACAGTGAAATAAGGCATTGATCTCCACAGTGTACATCTTCTCTAAGTTTCACAGTTCACAGCATGTAATTAAACATGAATGCTTTCCACAAGTTTCCCAGCACCTCCATTTGAAAAGATGCACTTGAGCATCAAGCACCCAGGGTGCAGTGTTTCTTTGCACATTAACACCTGAGAGCAGGAAAACTAATTTAGTGGTTCACAGCCATTTTGTGGTTAGGTCCTCTTGAGAATATACTGAGTGCCATCCCATACTCAAACATTCACAACCACTTTACCTTTCAGTGAAGTTACAGCCCCATAAAATTCATCTATGGACCGTTCTGGTTCCAAGAACCTTGTGTTCAGAATGTATGAAAGGATTTTTTAAGGATTAATGTTTCTAATCAGATGAAACCCTATAGAATAGTATTTTAAAATAAAGGCTTTGAATTTGAACATGGGCTTTAAAATCTAGTTTCTGTTAATCATCACTAGCATGGCATTGGGCAAATTATGTAATTTTTGTGAGTCTCAGTTTTCTCATCTTTTAATTAAGGATAATAACAATCATCTCTAAAGGTTTTAATGCTGTTTATAAAAAATAATATATCTAAGTCATTGAGCACAGCATCTGACCATAGCAAATACTCAGCAAATAGAAATCACCGTGATGGTAATAGATAGTAAAAATAATCTTTAAGAAAAACTAACAAGTTCCAGGTAGATATAGCTTTGAGAGAGTGCGGGGTTGCTGGTGATGTATTAGGGCAACCAAGATAATTTTCCCTTCATATAATCTTATATTTGTCTGTTTGCATCTACACAAATGGTGCATGAATATTAGGAAGCTGATCTGAAGAAAAAATACATAAAAACTAACTATAGTAAGTTAAGCAGAGAAATGGGGTAGTTAACTGAACAGTAAGAGCATGAAAAAGATTATTGAGGACTAAGAACAAAGGGTTGGAGAAACCACATCTTTTTCCCTCTGCTGCTCCTGTCTGGCTGATCATGGCTTAGGACTATGTAGTCTTGTGTGAGCCCATTTAGTAGCGCTCTCTGGAGATGACTGTCTACAGCTGGCTGCTGGGCAGTGTTATGCAGAGTGAGGAAAGACCCCTCCTCTCCTGCTTGGCATCAGTGGAAGAAGACCAGAAGAACTGATTTTGGGGATTTAGAAATTTTATTACCAACTAAGATTGTCTTCTGACCCCTGACTGATCTTTGGACATGAGAGTAGAAAGTAAACTCCCCTGGTCATCGTGCCCTTCTGTTGGAGGAGGGCTGCTTCCTGCAGCTTAAGCACCAGAATAGGAAAACAGAATCCTGGGGGCTCACGAGATCCACAGTGGGAAGCACACAACAGCTTGCGTTTGTCACCTATACCTTGTTTTTCATAGACAAGTCATAACATTGGCTCCAACATGGAACACACACAACTCTAAGCTTGGTTTTGGCAGGCAAATGAGAATGAAAAAAAGGCATCCATCCTTTCCTTATGGAATGTAAACATCTCACTGCTGGGCAGAAATTTACATCAGATTTTCATATTTGCAAGGAAATGTATATAAGTTACTCCCCAGAAGTTTATCCATATGTATACTCAATATTTGGCAATTTTGAACCAGCTTATAAAATGGCCTTTGATTTTTTGATATACACTTTTTCTCAGTCTTATATAATAGAAACTTATAATATAGTAATTTTTTGTTAAATTCCTGGATTATTAATTTGTGTTATTCTGAGCTGGCTGCAGACTGTCACAATTAAGTCTGAGAGCAAGGCTGAGCAGTTGCATTGCACAAGGGTCTAATGCAACAAAAGGCACTGAGGAGGAATGTGGTGGAGCAGGGTCTGGATTTTAATGGAGCCACTTGTCCAGTCTATACTACTTGACCTACTTTCTGCTTCATACAGTCTAGCTCATGCAGATGGGTAAAAAGCAGGCTGTAGGTAAAAAACAGATACCACTTCCCAGCTGAGATTTCCATGGCAAATAATGAAATTAAAAGAGATAAACCCGCACACATGGATTGTGCAACTCATTTATAAGGAACCTGATTCAAAGACTGTTAGATATTTATGCACCACTATTTACATTCAATTATTCAGTCAATCTCATAGAGACAGGGTTACAAGATGGAAGGATGACAATTTCATGTTACCTTTCTGAACATTTTTTAACATAACAAGAAACAGCTACCCAGATATTGAGATGCAATCACTTTGCAGCTAATACAAAAGATACATATACACACATGCGTATATATATATATATATATATATATATATATATTCATTATATTCATCATAGCTATCCAAGTAGAATATCAGTAACTCTCTGAACAAGTGGCAAGCCCAAATTAAATTAAAAGGCAATCACAGGAGAGTGTGAAAGCCATAGTTCATTGCACAGGGAGGTCAGTGAGCTCTCAAAGCCTGATGAGATGACAGGCCTGAATCACTAGTGGCCCAGATGAAAACCACTTGTGATTTCAAGTGACCAAGGTGGCCATGTATCTCCAAGTATCTTTCCACAGCCAGTGGCTTAAGCTGGAAAATCCAAGGTTAGACCTTGAACCCTGTTAGAAAGGCAAAACCCCTTCATAAACCATTATCCCCTCAGTAGAAACCTTGTGTGTGCCAAAGATGACTGTAGGTGAGGGAAACAGAGGAAGTTTCCACCTTTGCCTACCCATTGTCCTGTATGTCTACTTGAATACATTAATGACCAAACACAGAAATAGTTACACAAATAGAAGCCCTAAAATGTGCCCCAAGGTTTACTAACACTGAAGGGTATGAGGAATCAATTTAAATTCCTCCCATTGTTATGCCCTTTTTTCTTTAGGAGTTCCAAGGTTTAAATAACTACATAGAACAAATCAAGGGAAAATAGGGCCCAGCTGCCTATGGCCTTTTTTGATGAATAGGACTCTAAGTCATTCACTCAGCTGTTTTATTACTTGTCTTTAAGGCTGATGAGTCCCAAGCAGACCTGCATCACTGAATTCTCAATAAAGGGTTAGTGCTTGTCCTGCAGAATAATAAGAACTGCTAATGACACCAATTAAGAGCTGTAAATGTCATTTATACTTGTTTGTTATTTTTCAAATCAATAAGGCTGGAAAGACACAGCAGCCTGAGATAATTTAGATTGGAACAGTTTGTGGAGACATCTTAATGGATATATTACAATCAGTATTCTAGTTCTCCTTTTGAAGAAATTGTGTTCCTTATTGGGTCAATTCTGATATTTATTTAAAGCAGAACATATGCCCCGAATAATTAAACATAGGGGAAAATATTTAGGGCAATAAAAAGGGAGACAAGTATATATCTTTCTTAATTCCATTCATTAAATCCCCTGTTTGAAAATGTCCCCGTTTTATCTGAGAAGATATCTTTAAATGGAATAGTGAATAATTTCATAAAAAGTGAAAAATAAATTCAGGAAGAGAAAAGATTAGTAATGCAGACTATAGCACTATGCTCTGATGCTGTAGGAATTGCAGGAACACATATTTTTATAAGGTTCTTACTCTTTTGCCAAATGCCAATAGTATACTTGTATTTTGTGCATTCAAAAGATTGTGCAAACGGTGCATAATGTGTTAGAGAGTTTTGCCAGAGTATGAGGCAGTTGTTAAGAACTCTAGAGATACGTGTTTCTTTAATTCCAAAAGTAGCACAGGAGTCTCATTTCTCACTGGGGCTCTGTTCTAGCAAGAGAAAACTATTAAACATTTCACTGATGAGGCAGCAACCAGGGACAGACAACCCATTCCCCATAAAATGACTGAATTGTACCAATTATCATAGCTAAAGGGACATCTCACCAGAAAATTTGAGAATAGCTAACCAAATGAACTTCTGGGTATTTTTGTGAATGTGTTCTTAAAATTTTGTACTAGAATTTGGAATGTTGACAAAGATTAAAAGAAGTAGCCCATGAAATTTAAAATTGCCTATCCTAGCTGTCTTCCTCTAGACGCACCCCGTCTTCTCTGAGTAGGTTTTCCACTTTGTTTGAAAGATCAGATTTAAGTGGTTAATATTTTGAAGCTTTGTTTTTAATTACTTTGAATAGGACAGTGAAATCACCAAGCAAGGAAAAAAACTTAAAAGTACAATTTGGAAAATTACTGTTTAAACAAACAATGACCATTTTGAGTAAATGTCTACCTGACAATAAAATAATTAAAAACTTAAAATTTCAGATACTCAATTTGTTGTCTCTGCATAGCACTCATTATCCAGTGTGATTATTTACACTTAAGATAAGCATGGGTATCTAAGTCTTTAAATTAAAATAATTTAAAAAATTAAGTTAACTAATTTTTAAAATCAAACATACAGTGATGCAGTAGGGACAATTAAAGGGTACAGCAGTTATACTCTACCCATATACCTTTTCTGGTTGATTCATTGGTACATATATTTTTGGCCTTTTGTGAATTTCAATGATGTAATATCATAGATAATAGAAAAAAAGAGCCAAAACAGATTTAGGAATCTGTCTCAGTATGCTGCTGCCCAAATTATTTAATACAGATTGATACAAAATTTGATCTCCATTATTCTCAAGCTGGTCTTTGTTTTGAATAACATAACTATTGTATTTACAAATTGTCTCTAACTTACCTCCTGACTCGTAGTTGTCTATTCTATTATACTTTCCCAATTTTCTCATTTAGCTAAATTTATCTGTTCATTGTTCCCCAAGTATTTCTCACACTCTCTTCAATGTCACTGCCTCCATCTAGAATGTATCCTTTTTTACGTTATCTCCAGCTATGAAAATTCTACTATCCTCTGCAGACCAGTGCATAGTTCAGCCCCTCCCTAAGGCATTAACTGATCAAGCCAGTGGGGAACACTGTCTCATTCATTTGTTTGCTCATTTATTCAGCACAGATTTATTGAAGGTCGGCTATGTGCCAAGCACTGTGGTAGGCTCTGCTCTCCCCTATAAAATACTAGTTCTTTATTTGGACCCTTTGCATAACATTTGCTATATTTTGACTGATGTTACAGCAATTTGTGGGTGAATTTTATTTCAGCACAGGAAATGGTAAGTTTCTTGAGAGTTGAGACCTTGTTTCAGTTATTTTGAATTTGCTGAACAGAATAAATGAGTGAGCATGAAGCTCTGAATGTACGATTCTAAGACAACTAAACTGCTCAGTTTAGGGGAAAACTAATGAAAATAGGTAGTCCTGTGTCAATTTAGATAAAACACTAAGTTGGTTGTCTTATTTTATTTTTCTTTTCCATTGGTTATAAAAAAAAAGTGGTTGATTTTAGATATGTTAAGAAAACATATCTAAAAGTAAGAAGTAAGTAACTTCTTGAATTTGGTTTCTTTTGCCAAAGGTAAATCAGGTGTCCCAATAAATGGACTGAATCAGGAATATCTGGTTTTGAGATGTGGTTTAGTATTTTTTTTTAACACAGATGTGTACTCTGCAAGTCACCTGTGTCAATCATTGTCAGTCACAGAGCTGAGTGCCAAGATATATAGGAGTCCCTCCATCTCATTTGGTCTGTGATGAAAAGGAACAGGAAAAGATTTCCATAAGCCCAGCTGTGAGCTCTGCATCAACCTAAAACCAATTCTTAGTGTGCAGGGGATATAGTTAATCCAATACTAATTCAAATGCTCAAGGCCATAGAGAAGTAGGTGGACAGATGGGGCCAACTTTGGCTCACTGTACTTGGTACAGTGTACTTGGCTTTCTTCTGCATCAGTTCCCACTTTTTCCCTGTCTGAGGTTCCCTGAACTCACTCTTTCTGTCTCCAAAAGAGATCCACCAGAAACCATGAGATAAACTCCCTTGCTCTTGGAAGAAAGTTTATTTTAAGCATGGGAGGAATTATCCTATGTGTGGAATGCCAGACACCAGGAAGTTGGATGAGACCAGACATTTTAGGGACAGCCCTAAATGTAAAAGCAAACTTTATATCTGAAACTAATATAATGTTGTATGCCAGTTATACCTTAATAAAAAATAAATAAAAATAAAATAAAGATAAATTAAACAAATTAAACAACTAACATTTTAATCACTTTGTGGAAAGGTCATTGTGCCCCCAGGGACTTAGGCTTCATAGATGTTTGCTGGATGACTGCATTTACTCATTAGTTTTCTAAAGTTAGGAACTTCCCTCTGTTTCTGACAAAGAATCTGATAAAGCAGGATGACCTCAATGGTGGAATGGACATTCCTGTTCATATATATATATTTTCTTTTTGGAAAGAAATTTCCAACTTCCCCATATATGAGAGTCAGAGGGTCACTAGTAAACAATATTTTCTGTTCAAAGAGAATTTATGTGAGTGTTCTATCTCAGCTATCAAATGTAGGTCAAGATGTCTCTCATTTCCTTAAGGAAGGACCCCTGCAGGGTCAGGATGCTCATAAAACCATGAATCAAACCAGACTAGGGATGACTAGAGAGGGGCAAGATGGTGGCAGGCTGGGGGGGATGGAACCCACTCTAGGAGGCTGCTCCCTGCCATGCAGGACTGCAGACTCAGTGTTACCAGATCTCCATAAGAGCCAAAATATGGACCTTTTATGTGAAATCTCTCAATTTTCAAATGTTGGCCTAATTTTTTTTTCTTAGTTCCCCAACCAGGAATTGAATGCGGCAGTGAAAGCACCAAGTCCTAACCACTGGACTGCCAAGGAATTCCCTTAGTATTAATATGCTATTAAGAATAAACAAAATATGCCCGTGGGCCATATCCAGGCCATGGACAATTAGTTGGCCACCTCTGGTCTTTTTAAAAACAAATTTGTGGTATGATAGAGGCTGTCTTGAAAGCAATTTCCACCCCTACCCCTACCTCTTTGCTAATTTGACCCCCATATGGTCAGTTTCCTGGCCTATCAGCAAAGGGAAAAAATATTTCTTAAAGAAAAGCCTTCTTAAATGATGCATGAGAAAATCTGCAATAAATGCCTCTGAATTTTGATATTGCTTTCTTGGATAAAAATGCTGTTTCTACAAAGAAAGAAATAGTAGCCTTTACCTGGTTCCAATGCTTGTGCTGGTTTTATGGTCAACACAATCCATGTCAATTCTGTATTTAAGTATTAAAAAGTAATGAGGATTTTTCAATTGTCATTTATAACTGTAACTACGAATTTCCTTTTGCATAAGGCTTGTGTTTCCTAACTAAATACTCCGTGATTTTTTCTTATTCTAATGCCCTTAATTAGATTTATAGACTCTTTACAGAGTTTTATGTTGAGAGAGTTAGAATACAATGCACACTAATAAAATATCCCCACTACCCAACTTGTGCTTTTGCATTTCAATGAATAATGAGACTTAAATAATGTTCTGAATATGTAGTCGAGGATGTTCTAAAGAAATATGGACTGATGATCCATCAGGAAACATTAATAAACATATAACCGCATGGAAGTGGTGACCAAAAGAAAGTGATTCACTGGGCTGTAAACCATTAAGGAATTTGGGTCATGCATGCCTGCTACAAATAAAAATGTATTTAGAAAACAACAGTTATACAGTCTCATTTTTAATTTCCTTTCAGTGACTTTTAGCCTGCCTAAATGTTTTACAATTGAAGGTAATCATTGTATAACATTCTCAATCCTGTGGTAAGGAAATTTACTCTACATCGTTTCCTTTGCACATGACACGGCCATTTTCATGGTTATAGCTAATTAGCTTCCTTTCGACATTAGATACGGAGGATGTTTAAGCAACGTAAACTAGCTGTCATCCAGCAGCATCATAATCAAAATGGCATAAAATTTGCTATAAAACCTGCAGCTAATAACATTTATAAGGCACCTTATTACATAAGGATATTGAAGAAGCTCAGACACTGTATATCACAATGCTTCCCCAGGGACCTGGTTCATATTCTAATGACTGTGTATGGGTTTACTTTAGGAGCATTTATGCACATGCCTGAGCACAGAGCTTACCCAGGCAGACTGATAAGAACTGAGGAAGAGCAAAGTCTAAATCCAGCAGCAAAGTACTGCATCTGTCTGAAATGAATCAGCAATACTGCCATTTTTCTCATTCACCAGCTAAGTTTTCTCACCATTTCATGGCCACGCTCATTTTAATATTCTTCCATATTTTATTTGAAGATGTTTATACCTTCTCTCCTCTTGAAAGACTACTATTTTCTTCTCTAGCCTTTACGCTTCCACTCAACCTCCATGGCTATCCTCAAGCCATGTTTCTCCCATGGGGCTTTCTTTGATGCCTCGAACCACATTAACCTTTACCTTTGAACTTTTATTGTTTTTGCTCTCTGCCCTGTACAATCAGTGTCCATTCCTGCCTATCTTTTTCTTTTTTAACAAATTAACAACCCTAACAGCTCATTCTTATCCCATCGTAGAATCATAGACAGTCAACTCTGGAAGTACATTAGAGCTCATGTTCCAACATTAAATGATATTTGACCAGTCCTATTTGGGACTTTCTTTTCCCATGTTGGCTTGCTGCCTGGGTCAATCTCCAGGGATATTCAGAATATTCACATGATTCCTGACTTGCTAACCTAGCTCCTGTCATTTCACAGTGCCAGACTTTGTTTCTGTTTTCCTTTACATTGCCTTAAATGAATCTTCTGAACCATGATTCAAACAATCATCAGTCACCAAGAACAATTGTCACCTACAGGCCCTACTACAATCCCTTATACTCATTTCTCATGCAGAAACTTGAATATCAAATATAATCTGTATAGTCAAGATTTTTCTATTTCTCCCTTGATTTAGTGAGCCCTCTATTAGGAGTATGACCAACCTTATTATCTGAACCAATGCGATATAGCTTAGATCCTGTCAACTATGATAATCAGGTTAGCTTATTTCCTATCATTTGATTTAAATGTCATGTTACACCCTCCCCAGTTTTCTGATTATGCTATGTATAAAGCTTGCTTTTTATTTCTAACTAGATTATAAATTTCTTATGAAGAAAGGTATTGCCATTACATGTTTTTATCAAAGATTTAATGTGTTCTCTAGTCCTAGGCATATAGCAGGGCTCACATATTCGTTAATGATGATCTTCCATAAACAACTTATATACAGCATGTTCTAAAACAATAAAAACATCATTCTAGCACCTTATAGGATCTGGCTACCCACTAATGGAAAGAACACCACAGTCACTGTTTATAAGACATACCCCAAATTCACCCTAAACTGTCCTTTCCTTACGGTAGTCTCTCTCTTTTTACTTTAAATTTGATTCTACACAAAATTCAATTCTCAATTTATAATTTTTGGCTTTATTCTCCAATGTTCTAGCTCTTTCCTACTTCTTGGCTCAACTTAAGGGCCTTTCTGGTGGCAAATTTTCTATGCTTGACTCAGCATACGACCTACATACATTCATATGTACATACAGCTCAGCATACAGCCTAGTTAAGTGTGCTTTTTCCATCTTGGAATACTTCCCCACTCCTTTAGTACTGCTTATACCATTCCCTTTCTCCAGCCCATGGAGTTAACTATGCCTCCCTAGAAAGATACCTAATTTTTCCCATCTTTTATTTTATATATATATATATATATATATATATATATATATATATATATATATATATATATATAGTATTAAATGACTTAGCATCTTAAACTCAAATGGTGATGCAAAATATTATGATGGAAAGTTTGGAAAGATTGTAAAAATTGGAATACATGAAAATTAATTGGTAATGATATAGATCACTGAATGTCAAAAATATGCCAGCAACAGGAAAGCATTATCAACTCCTCCCTCCTATTTGTTAAAGGAGTTTGTGCAATGTGGGTTAGAGATTATTATGGTGAAAGGAATGGGTAGAATTGAGAGGAGATTGCATTACAATATGGCATGCAGACATATATAACATCTTTATGAAAGGCCTGAAACTTCTTATGGTGTCCTTGAACAGCAAGTGCTCAATGATGTTTCCTGAGACTGAGTTGGGCACAGCACAATTGAAATGGCTTGATAAAGGAAATTGACCTCTTCATCTTAGAAAGCTAGGATAGATCTTATATCTGGCAGTAAGACAAACTAAAATATAGGTACTACGAAATATTCTGGCAAAAAATATTTGTCGTCATCAAACTTGCATTTTAATGAGCTAAAGATGCCATAATGCCCAAATAAAGAGAATATATAGTACATCAGATGGTGATAAGGTTGGGAGGATGCTAAAATAGGGTTAGCGGATGCTTGACAAGGCTGGGGTTTACTAATTTAAGTAAAATGGTCAGGATGGATTTTACTGATATTGTGATACTGCATTCTTAAAGAAAGAGGTAAAGAGGTAAGCCATTAGAATATCTGGTGAAAGCATCCTTAATGCACAGTACACACTGGTGAAAGGAAATATTTCACCCTTGCCAGGCAACACTGAGGAACTTTTTGTGCTTGTGTTCATAAATATAAAGTGGTATCGGTTAACCTGGTTATGAGTTATTTTGTAAAAATTGGTTTTGGCTCTAGGGCTCAAAGTAAGTGGGAGTTTGGATCTAACTAAATTTAGCCTTTCTTCCAAGTGAGTATAATAAAGATAAAGAAGATCAAGGAAGTTGAGAGGGTAAACAAGGAAACGGTAATGAAGATGTAATGCAAACTAAGGAAGGAAATGAGGACATGGCAAAGAAGTGAGGGACACTGGAAAGGTGCAGAATCAACTAATTGTTGATCCTTGTGAGGTTAAAGCTTATTCAAACTGATGTTTAGAGTGTAAGCTGGAAAGGTGGATGATGATTATCAGAGAAGGGGATTCTTAAAATGGAGGATATAGAGGAAGGTGGTCAATTATTTTGGTAAGGTCCAAGATAAAACTATGTCTACTGACAAACGAAAGTAAAATGAAATTCAAGATGCTTGCAGAATAGTGATTACAAAGAACGCAGAGGACAAGGTATTACAGATATCATCCAGGTGGATACTGAAATTACAATGTAAGATGAAATGAAAGTGTTGGATAGAATGAGAATGAACCGGGAGCTAAACTATTCCAGCAAGGAAGCAGAAAAGCAGAATGGTCCCAAGAGCTTGTGGATGACAACACAAGGAGGAAAAGAGATTAGGGAGTAACAAAAATGAATTAGGTAGGAGAGAAAGAGAAAGACACCCATGCTACTTACTACTGTACTCAGTGATAAGTGGATGTGAGAGAGAAACTCGTCACATTTTGAAAGGATTGTTGGAGAACCAGCATCCTTAGGCAAAGCCAGGTTTCCTTTTGAGCAGTGAATCTCATGCTTATCAGCGCTAGTGACCTGTTTTTATAACAAGTATTTTATATTGCTCCTTTAAATCCTGGCATAAAGTCATAGATAATTTAACCTACCTAGACCATAACTTTTAAAAAATAAATTTAAAGGAGAAATAAAAGTAAAGTCATTTTTAAAAAGAAAAGTCATTGAATTATTTTAATATGTAAAGGTTAATGCACATTGACCTCAGAAGTCACAATGCAGAGGTCAGATGTACTGTATTGGTGACAGAGGCAAGTGAAGACTTAAAGGGGTAGATCTGAGATGCAGGGGTTGGTTCAAGATGGTGGAGTAGAAGGACATGTACTCACTGCCTCTTGTGAGAGCACTGGAATCAACATTAATTGCTGAACAATCATCAACAGGAGGACACTGGAACTCACTGAAAAAGATATCCCACCTCCCAGGATGGGGAGAAGCCACAATGGGATGGTAGGAGGGCTTCAATCACAATAAAATCAAATCCCAAGGATGCTGAGTGGGTGACTCACAAGTAGGAGAACACTTATACCACAGAGATCCACCCACTGGAGTGAAGCTTCTGAGCCCTACATCAGGCTTCCTAACCTGGGAGTCTAGCATCAGGAGGAGGAATTCCTAGAGAATCAGACTTTGAAGACTGGTGGGTTTTGATTGCAGGACTTCAACAGAACTGGGAAAAGTAGAGACTCCACTCTTGGAGGGCACACACAAAGTAGTGTGCACATCAGGACACAGGGGAAGGAGTGGTGACCCCATGGGAGGCTGAACCAGACCTACATGCTAGTGTTGGCAGGGTCTCCTGCAGAGTTGGGGGGTGACTGTGGTTCACCTCACAGTCAAGGACACTGCCAGCAGAAGTTCTGGGAAGTACTCCTTGGTGTAAGCCCTCCCAGTATCTTCCATAAGCCCCACCAAAGAGGTCAGTAGGCTCCAGTGCTGGGTTGCCTCAGGCCAAACAACAAATAGGGAGGGAACACAACCCCACCCATCAGCAGACAAATGGATTAAAGTTTTACTACCTCTGCCCACCAGAGCAATACCCAGCTCTGCCCACCACCAGTCCCTCCCATCAGGAAGCTTGCACAAGCCTCTTAGATAGCCTCATCCACCAGACGGCAGAGAGCAGAAGCAAGAAGAACTACAATCCTGCAGCCTGTGGAACAAAAACCACATTCACAGAAAGATAGACAATATGTAAAGGCAGAGGACTATGTACCAGATGAAGGAACAAGATAAAACTCCAGAAAAACAACTAAATGAAGTAGAGATAGTCAACCTAACAGAAAAATAATTCAGAATAATGATACTGAAGATGATCCAGGACCTTGGAAAAAGAATGGCGGCAAAGTTCAGGAATATGCAAGAAATGTTTAACAAAGCACCAGGAGAATTAAAGAACAAACACCTAGAAGAATTAAAGAACAAACAAACAGAGATAAACAACACAATAACTGAAATGAAAAACACACTAAAAGGAATCAATAGGAGAATAACTGAGGCGGAAGAATGGATAAGTGACATGGAAGACAGAATGGTGGAAATTCACTGCTGTGGAACTGAAGAAAGAAAAAAGAATGAAAATAAATGAAAACAGCCAAAGAGACCTCTGGGGCAACATTAAATGCAACAACATTCACATTATAGGGGTCCCAGAAGGAGAAGAGAGAGAGAAAGGATGCGAGAAAATATTTGAAGAGATTATAGCTGCAAACTTCCCTAACATGGGAAAGGAAATAGTCACCCAAGTCCAGGAAGTGCAGGGAGTCCCATACAGGATAAACTCAAGGAGAAACATGCCAAGACACATAGTAATCAAATTGACAAAAATTAAAGAAAAAGAAAAATTATTAAAAGCAACAAGGGAAAAATGACAAATAGCATACAAGGGAACTCCCATAAGATTAACAGCTGATTTCTCAGTAGAAAATCTACAAGGCAGAAGGGAGTAGCATGATATATTTAAAGTGTTGAAAGAGAGGAACCTACAACCAAGATTACTCTACTAAGCAAGAATCTTATTCAGATTTGACAGAGAAATCAAAAGCATTACAGACAAGCAAGAGAATTCAGCACCACTAAACCAGCTCTACAAAAAATGCTAAAGGAACTTTCTAAGTGGGAAACACAAGAGAAGAAAAGGACTTACCAAAACAAACCCAAAACAATTAAGAAAATGGTAATAGGCACATACATATCGATAATTACCTTTGATGTGAATGGATTAAATGTTCCAACCAAAAGACACAGGCTCTCTGAATGGATACAAAAAACAAGACTCGACCCACTTGAGTCCTAGGGACACATACAGACTGAAAGGGAGGGGATGGAAAAAGATATTCCATACAAATGGAAATCAAAAGAAAGCTGAAGTAGCAATACTCTTATCAGATGAAATAGACTTTAAAATAAAGAATGTTATGAGAGACAAGGAAGGACACTACATAATGATCAAGGGATCAATCCAAGAAGAAGATATAAAAATTATAAATATATATGAACCCAACATAGGAGCACCTCAATACATAAGGCAACTGCTAACACTTATAAAAAAAGGAAATCAACAGTAACACAATAATAGTGGCAGATTTTAACACCTCATTTATACCAATGGACAGATCATTAAGGCAAAAAATTAATAAGGAAACACAAGCTTTTAATGACACAATAGACCACATAGATTTAATTGATATTTATAGGACATTCCATGCAAAAACATCAGATTACAGTTTCTTCTCAAGTGCACACAGAACTTTCTCCAGGATAGATCACATCTTGGGTCACAACTCAAGCCTCAGTAAATTTAAGAATATTGAAATCATATCAAGCATAGTTTCCAACCACAATGCTATGAGATTACAAATAAATTACAGGAAAAAAAAAAAACCACAAACACATGGAGGCTAAATAATATGTTACTAAATAACCAAGAGATCACTGAAAAAAATCAAAGCAGATATCAAAAAAAACCTAGAGACAATGACAACAAAAACATGATGATCCAAAACCTATGGGATGCAGCATAAGCAGTTCTAAGAGGGAAGTTTATAGCAATACAATACTACCTCAAGAAACAAGAAAAATCACAAACAATCTAACTTTATACCTAAAGGAACTAGAGAAAGAAGAACAAACAAAACCCAAAGTGAGTAGATGGAAAGAAATTACAAAGAAAAGAGCAGAAATAAATGAAATAGAAACAAAACAGTAGCAAAAATCAATAAAACTAAAAGCTGATTATTTGAGAAGATAATCAAAATTGATAAACATTGAGACAGACTAAACAGGAAATAGAGGGAGAGGACACAAATCAATAAAATTAGAAATGAAAAGAAGTTACAACAGACACAACAGAAATACAAAGCATCCTAAGAGACTACTACAAGCAATATTATGCCAATACAATGGACAACCTGGAAGAAATGGACAAATTTTTAGAAAGGTATAACTTTCCAAGACTGAACCAGGAAGAAATAGAAAATATGAACAGACAAATCACAAGTAATGAAATTGAAACTGAGATTAAAAATATCCCCAAAAATAGAAGTCCAAGACCAGATGCCTTCAAAAGTGAATTCTATCAAACATTTAGAGAAGAGTTAACACCTGTTCTTCTCAAACTCTTCCGAAAAATTGCAGAGGAAGGAACACTCCCAAACTCATTCTATGAGGCCACCATCACCCTGATACCAAAACCAGACAAAGATACTACAAAAAAATAAAATTACAGACCAATATCACTGATGTATATAGGTGGAAAAATCCTCAACAAAATAATAGCAAACAGAATCCAAGAGCACATTAAAAGGATCATACACCATGATCAAGTAGGATTTATCCCAGAGATGCAAGGATTCTTCAATATACACAAATCAATCAATGTGATACACCATATTAACAAACTGAAGAATAAAAACCGTATGATCATCTCAATAGATGCAGAAAAAGTTTTTGACAAAATTCAACACCCATTTATGACTTAAAAAAAAGTCTCTGAAAGTGGGCATAGAGGGAACCTACCTCAACATAATAAAGGCCGTATACAACAAACCCACAGCCAACATCATTCTCAATGGTGAAAACTGAAAGCATTTACTTTAGGATCAGGAACAGGACAAGGATGTCCACTCTGTCACTATTTTCCAACATAGTTTTGGAAGTCCTAGCCGCAGCAATCAGAAGAAAAAGAAATAAAAGGGATCCAAATTGGAAAAGAAGAAGTAAAACTGTCACTCCTTGCAGATGACATGATACTATACATAGAGAATTCTAAAGATGCTACAAGAAAACTACTAGGAGTAATCAATGAATTTGGTAAAGTTGCAGGATACAAAATTAATGCACAGAAATCTCTTGCATTCCTATACACTAACAATGAAAGATCAGAAAGAGAAATGAATGAAACAATCTCATTCACCCTTGCAACAAAAAGAATAAAATACCTAGGAAAAAAACCTACCTAATGAGGCAAAAGACCTCTATGCAAAAAACTGTAAGACACTGATGAAAGAAATTAATGATGATATGAACGGATGGAGAGATATACCATGTTCTTGTACTGGAAGAATCAACTTTGTGAAAATGACTCTACTACCCAAAGCAATCTACAGATTCAATGCAATCCCTATCAAACTACCAATAGCATTTTTCACAGAACTAGAACAAAAAATTGCACAGTTTGTATGGAAACACAAAAGAACCCGAATAGCCAAAGCAATCTTAAGAAAGAAAAATGGAGTTGGAGGAATTAGGCTCCCTAACTTCAGACTATACTACAAAGCTACAATAATCGAGACAGTATGATACTGGCACAGAAACAGAAATATAGATCAGTGGAACAGGATAGAAAACCCAGAGATAAACTCATGCACATACGGCGACCTTATCTTTGATCAAGGAAGCAAGAATTTACAATGGAGAAAAGACATACTTTTCAATAAATGATGCCTGGAAAACTGGACAGCTACATGTAAAAGAATGAAAATAAATCACAGCAAGATCCTTTTAGACCCACCTCCTAGAGAAATGGAAATAAAAATAAACAAATGGGACCTAATGAAACTTAAAATCTTTTACACAGCAAAGGAAACCATAAATAAGACGAAAAGACAACCCTCAGAATGGTAGAAAATATCCACTCTTTTTTAATTCTTTTCCCTTATAGTCCATTACAGAGTATTGAGTAGAGTTCCTTGTGCTTTACAGTAGCTCCTTATTAGCTGTCTATTTTATATACAGTAGTGTGTATATGTCAATCCCAATCTCCCAATTTATCCCTCCCCACCTTACCCACTGGTAACCATGTTTGTTTTACATGTCACTGTATTTGTTTTTTAGATAAGTTCATTTGTACTCTTTTTTTTAAGATTCCACCTATAAGTAATATCATATGATATTTGTCTTCCTCTGACTTATTTCACTCAGTATGACAAATCTCTAGGACTACTGGAAATTAATGTTGACTGTAAACCAATTCTTTCTTTTCCATATCACCACTCTTGATGCAGGGTAATTCTCCTACCCCTGATATTTTGTCCCTCTCCTCAGTTCCAGTTATTGTGAAAACCAAAAGTACCCACACACATTTTTAAAATTCACCCACACTCTACCTGATTAGACCATGAAGATTAATATCCATGTTAGTTTATAGAAAAAAAAAGGGGCTTAAAGAAAATCTGATACATAAATGAAACTTTGGAATTATGATCAAGTCATTTCTTAAAGTGATTAAAACATAAGCTATTTTGGACAAAAGCTAAACTTGAATATACACATATACTCTGAAGAGTGAAAATTGTCTATAATATTTCATGATTCAAATACTAGATGTGTCTCTCCTCCATCCATTGCCAGACTTAAAATGAACAAAATTAAGAAAAGGAAAGCAAAAATTTTCAAAGGATCCTGCATATTGCTAGTTCCTAAAACTGTTAAGAGTTTAGAAATTCTTTTAAGAATTCTATGGACCTGAGCTTCAGCCAGGTTTATCATCTGATGAATAGTCCTTCTGGATGTTTCCTTAATGCAAGCATGTACATTTGCACACCTGTATGCTTAGATGAAGGTTCACAAGGAGAAAGCTGACCTTTAGTGACAGGAAAGTTTAAAGTGAGTGTTTGCCTTCCTTTGTCCCACCTACTGATTGGCTGGAGCCTCCTGCTAATCAGGAGGACAGCAAGGGTGTTGACAAATAGAGAATGATTGATGTTTTGATGAGAAAAATCAAATTTGATGAGATTTCTCATCAAAATCAATTTGATGAGAAAAATCAAACCTGAGAGTTCAACTTACCACAGTTCCAAATGCTATTTTCAACAAAAAAAGTTGAAATAATATCTGGTTATTCATAGGTGAAACAGAACAATGGAACAAATTTCTTCCAATTCCATCAACATTTATCACAACATTTTCACCGTCAAAACTTTTTCAGGCTGTAAAATAAATACAACCTAGTTCTGTCTTTACACACATATTCATTGCTTCTATACATGCACATGCATTTTGTGTGCACAGATAAGCTGAGTTTAGTTTTTGTTCATCAAATATTTCAGAGCAGGCTTCCCTGGTGTCACTGTGGTTAAGAATCTGCCTGCCAATGCAGGGGCCACGGGTTCGAGCCCTGGTCCGGGAAGATCTCACATGCCGCGGAACAGCTAAGTTCGTGTGCTACAACTACTGAGCCTGCGATTTAGAGCCTGTGAGCCACAACTACTGAAGCCCGCACTCCTAGAGTCCACGCTCCACAATAAGAGAAGCCACCGCAATGAGAAGCCCGCTAGCTGCAACTAGAGAAAGCCTGCTCACAGCAACAAAGGCACAACACAGCCAAAAATAAAATAAATAAATTAAAAAAAAAATCAGAGCATTTTCCAGATATTTAGCTCTCCCTTCCCTTAGCTTTTTTATGGATATTTAATGTAAAGGGGAAAAAAATCCAGATTTTTTTTTTATTCATTTACACTTCAATCATCCATGTTGTTTAATGTCAGCTATTTGATATTCAAGAGCCCTTGGGCTTTTTCAAACATGCTTTGGAATATCTTTTTTTTTTTTTTTTCCTCCCCTAATATAGGAAGGAGAAGTAGCATTTTGCCAAAGGCAAGCCATAGTGAATGCTGGGGGAACAGGGTGCTACTTTACTCGCAGCTTGTGAATATTGAGTAATATCTAAATTAGAAGGAAATAGAACTCTTGGTAACTTGCTGTGTGTGAACTGGCTCATAATTTTTTTCTATTAAATATCATGCTGATAATTATCTAGCCTCTAGTTTATTCCAGATGCATGAGGCTCACTGACTCCTAAGGGGAGCAACACACACTCTTAAAAGTCATCAATGTTTATCTACTTCTCCTGGAAAATATCCAAGATTTTATAGAGCTAGAAACCTATATGTTTTGGTAACCCCCTGAAAGGTAAAGAATCAAAAATATAAATAAAAATCAGTCATGAAAGTTATACAAACTGTATAGCACACATAACTCTACCTAATATACTGTGGTAACCTAAATGGGAGGGAAGTCCAAAAGGGAGGGGATATCTGTATGCATATGGCTGATCCATTTTGTTGTGCAGTGGAGGCTAACACAATATTGTAAAGCAACCATACTCCAATAAAAATAATAGAAACAAAAAAAAAGCCTTAAAATAAGTTAATATTTAGTTAAATAAGTAAAACTACAATATATTACACATTTTAAAAAGGAGTGAAATCCAGCAAAATAGCATATTTATACTTACTATAATATATTTATTTATTAACTACCTAGCATACTATCTACTATTTTCCTGAAACTATTTGACTGCTGGCTCTTTGATCACCTCTCTACCCTCTCTACAGGACAATAGTTTTGTAGCATCATTTTTTTAATGGAATGAGTAGGAAAATAATTTACTCTTTCCTTTAGCAAGTTTTGATGGAAATGTGTTTTTTGTGGGTTTTTTTTTTCTGTTTCTTTTTATCACTCAAAAGAGACGGGATCTCACTATGTTGCCCAGGCTGGAGTGCAGTGGCAATTCACAGGTGTGATCCCACTACTGATCAGAAAGGGAGTTTTGACCTGCTCCATTTCTGACCTGGGCCGGTTCCCCCTTCTTAGGCAACCTGGTGGTCCTCCACTCCAGGGAGGTCACCATATTGATGCCCAACTTAGTGCGGACACCTGATTGCCATAGCACACTACAGCCCAGAACTCCTGGGTTCAAAAGGTCCTCCTGCCTCAGCCTCATAGTTAGCTGGGACTACAGGCATGCACCACCACGCTCGACTGGAAATGTGTGTCTTTTCTTTTTTTCTTTTAACATCTTTATAGGGGTATAATTGCTTTACAATGTTGTGTTAGTTTCTGCTGTATAACAAAGTGAATCAGCTATATGTATACATATATCCCCATATCCCTTCCTTCTTTAATCATTGATAGTTTGTTAAATTTTCTTTCAGCATCTTAACTTGTTGTCTGTAACATCACATAAATTGTTAAGACTGTTGTCTCATTTGGGTAAACATCTCCCAACATTAATTTCCATATACAGGCTATAAGATGCCAGAACATTTCAATGTTTTTTTTGTGTGTGTGTTTGTGTGTATGCAGTGAAAAACCTAAAAATCTTTGTAAATTGATGACACACATTGGACAATTTATGGTAAATATCCTTTTTGTAGTGGTCTATTAAGAGTTTTATGTTATCTTTACCAATGTTTATACTTTGTATCAGATCATCAAGAAATTAATAAGAACCAGTATAGATGCAAAGGGAAAGGCCCTGTTAGACAGGGAAGAGTGTGGGCAAAGGCATGACCTGGTACAGACAAGAAGAACAGTTTAAGTGGAGTGGAGTGGAGAGCACCAAGTGCAATGAGACACGTGTGTGTTGGAGCCAAGTAGGGAAGTGAAGATAGGACTGAACACTGGACAGTGACTTTCAGTCTATCAGTCTTTAAAGGTAAGGAAGTGACAGCTTGTTACTGGGTTATTATGCATATGAAGTGTAGCTTTATGATCATTTTCATTCAAGTTCTACAAATCTAATTCTTAAATGTACTAGCCTGTGGAACCTAGATAAGGGCAATCTAACCATTCACCAAAGTGACTATGTACCATATAAATATAACCCATTAAATCTATATTACATGTATTTGCAAACTAATTTCTCTACTCAAATTTCAGGAAACCCTGTAGCCACTCCAAAGTCATCTGACAAAAGGGATGATTTAGCAGAGGAAAGTTAGAGTAGAAACAGAAAGTGGCAGTGAAAATATCTTACCTTATAAATTTTACAAAAAGACATGACCATGTGAATGATTGAATGTCTGGCCTGTGCAAGCAAAGGGTCTTGATATGTGAAGTTTCACTGGCTTGATACTTAGTATGTTTCTGTCCTTTCCCTTTCTGTACCTTGGCCCTGGTGCTCTTGGAGCTCTCTGTACAAGTCTTTTAAGCATCTGAGGACAGCTACATATTTTTGTTTGTAAATCTTTTCTTCCAGATAAAACGTCTTGGCTTGAGGTCACACTCCAGGGTATTTAAAGTGTCTCCCCCTTTCTCTTCCCATCCAGTTTGCTGTTGCACCTAAAAATGTAACCTTAGGAACCAAACATCATAGAAGGCATTTGGTGCTTATGGCTTATACATTTGTTATTTCAACTATTCTTAAGGTCTGCTAGAATCACGTATTGACAATTACGTGAAAGTACAGCACACTCTCATCTACAGCTGGTGGAAATGTAAATTGGCACAATCATTGAGAGGAAGAAAATTAAGCAATAACTATTTAAATAAAAATCTGCATGCTCTATAATCTAGCACCAGCACTTAACAGGTTCTGCCCTAGAAAAACATGCACATGTGCAAAGTGAGTCATGTTGGGGGTTATTCGTCCAGTGTTGTTTATATCAGGGAAAGTCTGGCAATAGTGCAAATGTTAATTTAGCAGGGAAATGACTTGAAAACGTGGTGCATTCATATTATGGTGTAATATAGAGATGGTTGTCTCTACAGATAGATAGATATATAGATTGATAGATTGCCAAGACATATTTTTGTAAATTTAAGCACAACCATCAGAATGATATACTAAACATAATGCATTTTTTTGTAAAACAAACAGGCATAGAATATACATAAACATGTATGTAGAAAAATATAGCAGTAGTCAGGGAGGGCTCAGATTGGGATGATTGATTAAAGGAAATTTTTGTCATCAGTGCAGCCTTTTAAAATGCTTTGTTTTAAACAAGGAGAACACATTCAAATAGTATTTGAGTAACTATAATTTTCTCAATCAAAATCTTATTTTTTACCAAACAGATAATTCTGTATTACTGTTCCGCTCTTTATTCACACACACACACACACACACACACACACACACACACACACACCCCAGAAGAGGTTCTACATGATAGGTTAAACAAACATAAATTTTAAATTCTAGATGTAAAGTGCACACATACACAAAAACTCTCTTTGAATGACCTAGAGTCATGAGGTCATGTCATCTGACATAACCAGCTGTCATTGGGATAATATTAACCTAGCAAGAATCACATGAAATTTCCTGGTGAGGTTTCAGATAGTAACAAAAAAATATTTCTTTGGGTTCTCTGACCAAGAAGAGACTCCTGAATGTGTATCTGCAAAAATGAGAGAGGACGGGTGGGGAGATGCAGGGCAGTAGACACTGGTGGGGTGGCCTGAGATGGGCACCTCCTTCTTTCTGCTCCATGTCTTCATCTGCACCATGGGCTGCACTCAACCACATACACCTCATGGGTACATTGTGAGGGTCACAGGACAGCATATATGAAATCTCTACTGAAATTATAAAATGCTTTACACATGCCTGGCACTATTACCATCAACTTGGTGATTAACCAATAAATGGAAGATCGTTATACCTTTACTAACCACAAAAAGTGAGAGAAAAGACTGAAAGTCCATGTCTGCTTGATGAATAGTGACTGAGCTCTGTAATGTCTGAAGCCTGTGACCATGTCCATGGTGCTGACAAGTCAGTTGAGTGAAAATAATTACCCTTTAGGTAGACTGTGTGAGATTTTTGTTTTTTTGTAAACAAGTTCAGTTGAATGGCCAATTCTAGGCAGTATGAACCTAAAAATAAGTGACGCTGTCTTTATTACTACCCTTAAACTGTAATCAGGACACTCTTGTTCAAATAATACTTGCTCCTCTCAGTGGCCAAAGTCTGAAACTGGCCAGAGAGGAAGAAATATTCATCAGAGGACCCTTTAACAGGGTGTATATTGGACCAGGGTTTTAAGGAGATTTACTCTTTTTCTCTCTCAAACAAAATAATAGCTTCTCTGTTCTTTTCTTTTGCTCTCAAGCCTGAAGATAATTTGTGCCAGACAGAAAAGATCTGAATCTAAGGCTTTAATGTTGTTTTAACATAGTTTTTATTGTTAATCTGTAGTTAATCCTAATATAATAGACTGTGAATCAATATTTATAAATGAATTTTAATCTTTTATAGAAGATCCATTAAGAAACCCCAAATTTATTGAGCTATAAAATTTGGGCCAAAGCTATGGCATGTAGTATAGTCTTATAGTTCCCAGCTGAAGCACTAGGCTCTGTAGATATGTTGCTTCACACTGCACAAGTGTTCTCCAAAAAAAAAAAAAATATATATATATATATATATATATATACGTTGACTCACTGCACAAGTGCTCTCCAAAAAAAAAAAAAGAAGTAGTATATTTGTCTCCTTTTTTACTTTTCCTTGGGATAAACATGGAAACAGTAAAAAGGAACTAAGACACTACTGGGGATGTCAAGCAGACAGTCTGTGTAGCCTACAAGGGAGGCTTTTACAGAGTTACAGTGGCTGTTGCAGGGCAACCAGCTGTGCATCTGGAATGAGCTGGTGTAAACGAGGAGATTGTAATACAGAACCAACATTTTCCTTGGATTTTACTCCATTTGCCTTTAATTTTTATTAGGGCATTTAAAAAATTTATCCTTCCACCACCAGATGTGCAGACAATGAATATAACTGTGTTTTTGCCCCCTTGACTTTTTTTTTTTAAATGGTTGATTTGAATAATGGCAAGTAGAGTCAAAATTGCCAGGCTAAGTGTTTCTGGGCTCCTTTTCCAGCCACAAAAGTTCATGAGACTGTGTATAGTCATCCTCCCTCCTCCTTTAACAAGGTGTGCCATTTTCCAGGAAGATTCCTGGACGCGTTTCCTCTCTACACTCCCTCATCCACCTCATCAGCAAAGCACACACTCTCACACAGACACCTATGTGTATACACAGAGAGACATACAAAAGCGAGAAGGTCTTTTCAGAAACTGGTTTGGCATGATGGCCCTAATATGGACCTAGAATTTCAAGTGGAAAAAATGCTGACACTTGAAGTCTAATACTTGAAGTTGCTGCAGTCTTTTGTAAAATTGGCCAAGCCACTGGAGCACATGAAGTAACTCAGCAGAACCTTGACAAAGTACTGTCACATTGTAGTATCCTTAAAATTCATTTTAAAGTTAAGAGTTTTTGAGAATTATCTTAACTCTCTTTGTTTGAAAATTGATGAAATCATTGTACTATGGAAACGAGAAGAACTGCAGAAATAACTTAGTTAGTTCTCTTTTCTTTCCTGGAGACTGAGGTGAGAGGTTAATTGCCAAAGTTCATGTGGCTTGTGAAGGCAGAGCCAGAACTGGCACTCACAACACCACATATTATTATGCAAATATACCTTATTTTGAAAAATAAAATAATTTGCATTTTCTTCCTATTTCTCCATGGCCATGCATATTCTAGTTCAAAACTAGAGAGCAGTTTTACAAAGTAGCAGCAAGGTACAGCATTCCAGGCTGGATGTATTTGATATTTCCTGGCTTGGAGGATCATGTCCAGAAACTATTCAGCTCCCAAAGAACCAGGTGACTGCTCTTACTGCTCCCAAGACTCATCATAGAGGTGAAGGAACTGCCTTACACACCAGTCTCCTGAAAGACAATGTCTACTCAGTTTGCCCTCTGCACCTCCAGTCTTTTGTGTGCCTTTGGTCCAGCTGACTCATGCTCTTATGTAAATGTATTGCACTTCATCTTGTGATATGATGTTCCTTCTCTTAAGGATGCTCTTAAACATACTGGCTATACTTCTAATTTGTGAAAAATGTTTTTAATGTCTAAACTAACTGACAGAAGCCTGATATATACTTTACTGTTGAAATAAAATATGGTTGTGAAAAAATTGTGAATACTGGTTCTTAGAACCATACACATTAAAAAATAAAATCCAAAGGATACAAAAATAAAAGAAGAAGAGATGGAGAAAGGAAGAATGTGGCAGCAAGAGCTGTTGGTGGCCAGGTTAGTTTTCTGTAACTCCTCTCTAAGAATGCCAAATGCCTAGAATCCTTCACTAGATCTAAGAGGCTAACGCTCCATTATATTGTCCTAAAATCACCTGCTTTCTTCTGCATGGATCCGGTTCCAAGAGGGAGCTAACCCATGTATACTGAAAACCAATTTTCCTCCTAGAATGTCTGAGAATTCCCTGTGTCCCTACCTAGATCAAAACCTGTGCTTCTATGTCTCAGCCTCTCAATGACCAACTCTCTCAGTAGAAGTTGATAGTCTAGCTGCACTGAAGAGAAGCCTATGCTATTCTGAGTGCTTTCTGAGCCTATAGACTCCACTGGAGGAACTCTTAATCATAGTTGGAATGGTTTGTGACTTTTGACCCTGCCACTTTATGTACAGTGGATGGTTATGGGGGTGAAAGGTGACTGACCCACAGGAAACTCCTATGGTTTGTCCAACAGCCTATGTGGTACCTGGGCATGAGAGCACTGCCTAGAAAGACATCTTATGGGGCTAGCCATGAACTCAACTCTGTTGGATTGTGTGAGTATAAGACACAGAGAGAAGGGGCAATAGGGTAGCATGACACAAAGGCAATGAGATCCAGAGAGAACAAGTAGTGTGCAGAAGCCATGAGTAAGAAATCATGAGAAGGAGATAAAAACAAGTGAATTAAGTGCTAATTGCTAGAGAAGTGGTACTAGTAGAAAGAAGGAGGGAGAATCCAGTGACCACAGTGGAGAATATCAGAGTGGGGGTTGCTGGCAACCTACAGAGGGGCAGCCTTTACTCTTGTGAGACTGAGTCACAAGGGATACTACCTGAACTCTAGATCTAACAAAAATGAAGTGCCAAACAATGGCTTCCGTCTAGAAGGTGGTAAATGAGATTCCACATCCCACAAAGCCTTGAAGAGTACTTGCTGGAATGTTTTAATCTTTCACCCCAAGTTTTCCTGCAGTAAATCTTTATTGTCTGAGCTAAATTTATATGCTAGTGAGGGCCAATATGTTCTATTCTACACTTCCCATACAAATTGTAATATAACTCTGATATTCTGGAAAAAGCTGGCCATCAAATAATCTGTGCATTTTTTCTGTTTCCAAACTTAGTTTAATTACCTCATTTATTTATAAGAATTATTATCAAAGGTCAAATATGAAGTACAGGATAATTATATGTTGATAATGGAAAAAAAGAGAGTCAGAAGAGATATAAGGACTGCAGTGCTGGTCAAGGAAAGTAGTATATGTTTAGAAGTATATTTAATAAATACTGATATAATGTTTACTATTTACTAATCTCCATCCTTAGCACAAACATCCTATAATATATTACAAATATCGACTCTACAAATTTTAATTCACATAATCCTCATAACAACCCCTGGAGATAGGTACTTTTGTCCCTATTTATAGATGAGGAAATTGAGGCACAGAGAGTTTACGTAACTTGAAGATGACCTCATAGTAAACGAGAGGAAGAGCTGGGATTTGAATGAAGGAAACTTGCTCCAGAGTAGAGCCTCTCATTCACTACATTTTACTGCCACTCAAATTTGAATTTGAAAACTTGAATTTTTAACTGATTGTCAAATACAGCTGACCCTTGAACAACAAGCATTTGAACTGCATGGGTCCACTTATACTTGGATTTATTTTTTGACAAATGAATACTAAAGTACTACACAATCTGTGGTTGGTTGGTTGAATCCATAGATGCGGAACTAGGGATATGGAGGGCTGGTTGTGGGACCTGCACATCCTTGGATTTTGGTATCCCCTCTGGGCCTTGGAACCAATACTCCACAGATACCAAGGGATGACTGTATATATTAAGCATCTCTGCTAGGCAATGTGTAGTCCCCAAAATATTTATCCTCTAAATCTAAGAAATGTATAATCTTGCTCATGTGTCAATAATTATGGACACAGTAGCTTAACAGTCAGTTTTGACATTTCCGTTATTCTACTTTTTCATTTTCGTAGTGGTTTAAAAAAAATAAAAGTTGGTTTAATGGTAACTAGCCAAGCCCAGTTCTCAGTCCTTTAAATATATTATCTCTAGTTATCATAGTAATTTTACAAGGCATCCCAATTTTATAGTTCAAGAAACAGGCTTAGGGAGTTAGTTTAGAGATTTCAGTTCACAGTTGCTCAGTTAATAAGGGAAGCACCGAAGATTCAAAAATAAATATCTAAAGCCTATAGGTACTGTACTGGTACTTAAATAACTGAAAGAGCAATATGGTCTGCTCCATCAAGAACTAGTTTCAAGGAAGAAGAGCTGTAAGGTAAAGTAAGATTGGGGCCATACTTCCTACATTTAAGCTGGGAAAGACAACACCACCAAAGATTTGGAAACATTCTGGCCTGGTGAGGAAAAAGTGGGACATAAATTTGGATAAAACAGGTGAAGCCAGATTAAGGAGGTCCTGGAAAACAGCAGAGGAGTTTGGACTTAATGTGATAAGAAATAAGGCTGTGAAGGCTGTTGAGAGGCAGAGGACATGATAAAAGCAGTGCTTGGGGAAGATTAATCTGTCAACAGTTTGCAGGCTGGATGCTATTTTAAAGATTGTATATTGTTTATAGTACTTTATGTTTCCTTGGGGCTGTTTTGTATATATTTTTCTCTCCTCTATTAGATTATAAACTCTGTCAAGTCAGAGACCATGCTTTCAGCTGACTCAATTTCCCACAGAATTTAGCCCAGTACTGGTCTGTTAGTCTTGAAGGTTAAGAAATGTAGAAAAGCCACCTAATGGTGAGTAATATTCAAATGTTTCAGGATATTTAGGACAGAGCCATATTGTCTTCCCTAGGCAAAAATAAAAGAATGACTTTTTTTTCTGAGTCAGAGATGTTGGAACCCTGTGTCCAGTGACAGAAGAGGTTATTGAAAAGGAGAGGAATGTTAAGAGTGAAAAGAAGAGGAGAGAGAGGGGAAAACATTGACAGGAAATGGGCCAATGTCAGCTTGTCAGGGCACAGAGGGAAACACCCTCTAATTCCATGTGGATAATAGATTGAGTAATTATTCTAACTACAAAGACTGGGAACTGAAAAGACTGTAGAGCCAGATCATACTCTCCTGTCATTAATTATATTACAGCCCTAAGAATTTCCTCCCATATCCCGATTTTGCTCACTTGGCAAGCAGCTGCTTTGTGAAAACTGTGTAGAGAACTGTGATGTCACATCTGGGTTCAAATTTTTTTAATTGATTACTTAATAATATCTTTCTTGGTTCAGGATAAGGCAAAGACAGCACACAAGCTCTGTCTTTATCAATCCTGACTTTCCTCAACTAAGAAGAAGCCGAGACCCAAAGTAAAGTGATGAGTCTCTAACAGCTTGTTAGTCTGGAGGAAGAACTAACACTGGAATCCATGTCTCCAGGGTCGCCGTCTAGACTTTGTCCGTTACTCCAATATCCCACATGCTGTTTTGTTTAGGATGTTGGAATTCTTTCTTTTTATCTCCCAAAAGCATAAAGCTGAGTGATGACTTCTGACCCAAATATTTGTAATGCCAGAACCTTTTCTGGGTGTATTTATAGGCTGATGCACAAGCTCCTTTTGCTTCTTTTGTGTGATTTTCAGCCCTCTGTGGTGCCAGAGCTGCCAAGGGCAAAATAACTGAAAACTCTGTGGGACAAAACAGCATCACTAAAAGCTGCTACATTCCACACATGCTCAATGTCCGCAGTGTGAAAGTAATCTATCCTGCTAATTTTATAATGCAATATATCAAATCTTTCCTTCATACTTACCTTTCAGGACTGATGCCTTATGCATACATATTTTCACTGGGTACAGGAACATCCTTGTTTCAATGGTTTCTTTATGATCATGGCTGGCCCCTACTTAGATAATCTCTTCTGCCTCCACATTGTTACTCTTGGTAATGGGAAGTTCAGCTAGTGGCATAGTTTACATCACCATATACAGTTGGTTAATGGCCGCTTTATTAGGTATTTCCACCTGGATTTACAGTCATAATGATGGAATACATCAAAGTTCTTTACTAAATTGAATTACTCAATAACATCTTAAAAACATAAATAATCAAGAAGCTTCATTTTCAAGCCTAAAAGCCAAGAGTCTGTCTTGCTCATTGACTGTGATGGAGTTATAATAGTGAAATACAACATAGAAAAACTCTCTAGAATGCTGCCTTGGGCATATAACATCAATAAAGCACCAGTGATCCCATTTCTAGACCCAAGTTCTTATGAAGGGCTCCTTTAAGACAGGCTCATGCTTTGAGATGCAGATCTTTGGGGAGATGGTTTAGATGTCTAGTTATTTCACAGAACAGATAGAGAAGACTATTTCCACGTAATTAAATGTGTGCTCTAAAATATTGCCAAAAGGCTTCTAGGTTTCTCAAGATTAATTTATAGGCCTCAGGTACCCAATGAGAATAGTTAATTCATCAGGAAAATATCAGAAAGTAGAATAGAATAGAATACAAACAATAGATGTGTGGAATTAAACAATTTACACCTGTACTTCTAAAATAAAGGGTAAAAAAGAACATAAATATAGGGTTAATATAGTGGCCAATTTGACCAATATGAATGATGATGATAATTATAACTACTCATTTCCCTAGTGTTAAAGTATTGTGATCATCAAATAACTTATCCTTAAAATATTGGTAAGGCAGGCACTGTTTTCATTTTACAGATTATAAAATTGAAGCTTGGAGAGATTGAGTTAAATAAGGGGTAGAACCCATGTGTTCTGATTCCTAGTTAGTGCCTTTATATATCTTCAGTTCTCAAATGTCATATTTTCTTGAAGATTGGACTTATCTGGTATTTGTACTTCTCTGTTCATGTGCAGTGATGGACCATGATACTGTTATGTGTCACTGAAGCCAATGGGAACAGTAAGTATGGTTTATTCTCCATGCTAATCTGGCTAGATCACCCTCTGGACTACTTGTCATATGCTGACCAACCACTATTTGTTCTCCAGGAAATAGTATTTGTAGCTCAACCTGCATTACTAGAAAATAAATGGCAATCAAGTCTTCAAAACAGTGGCCTTCCAAATATTCCAAAGTTTCCAAATATCAAAAATTATGTCACATTTATAAACCATATGGACAATTAAGAGAAATACAGATTTGCCTCTCAATCTTCCAAAATTATTTATGTACTATCAATGTAAACATCTAGTTTGTGTCAATAGGAAGTCTATGTACTTTTTATCTGAGTTAAATGCCATTTATTTTTTCTGAGGCACAAATGAAGTGAATAATTGCATAATTGTTCATTCACACTCCATTGCTAGAGCTGAGCTCTTCCAATTTTGTTTATAGTGATACTTATCACCTTGGACAGAGAATATGTGGTGTGCTCTGACCACTCCAAGGACTTTCAACAGCTTTTTCTTGCTTTCAAGAGTAAAATGTATGGGACATTACTTGTCAGGAAGAGTTCTCCTTTTTCACTTTTGTCTTCCTCTTGTCTTCATTCTCTCTCCCTCCTTTTATGCTTTAGCCTCCCACTATTTTACTAATACTGGACGAAAACTGTGTTGAATTTTTCTGACCCAAATTTCAGCCTCAGTTACTCATGTCCATAATGCTTCAAAGACCTAGACAGACAGCAGCTTATCAAAAAATGTCCAGCATACTTTATGATTTGCTGAAATAGAGGAATGTATCTAAGGATGTGAACACACTTTTGTCAATACTTTGTTGGAAATCTCTCCTATTGATATGATTGCTGTGTCAAGATGAAGGTGGAACAAGAGGAAACACAACTAGAATAAGTTATCACCAAGTAAGTAAATGAAGGGGCATGATTTTAAGAAGCAATAAGGGACAGACACCAGAGGAATTTATGTTAGAGTCTTTGCAGAGAGTAATTAATATATTGCATATGGAACCAACCCATCGAGAGATGCAATGGAAGTAATTAGTATGAAGTTTTAATAAATGAGTTAGACGTGTATTTAGAGGAAAGAGAATGCTGTGAGGTACAATTAATAACTCTGAGGCTGGGATGAAGCATATAGGACATGGGCTTTTGGCTGCTTTTCTCTAGTCCCCTATCAGCCAGTCAGTTAAAAATGTGCCTTAGAGAACACTTCCTACAGCAGGCTCCCAGGAGTGTCTTGTCTGTGGAAATCAGGGAAATCTAAAAACAGCTCTGTTCTGTTTCAGAAAGATAAATGAACCTTCTATGGAAAACAGAGGTGTGAAAGGCTTTAGACAAACTCATTACAAGCTCCAGCACACACTTAGTGAATGGAATTGTGACTTAGAACCTCATACTGTCCAGTGTCCCTAGGGGCCAGGAATAACAGATAAAATACAAAGACAGTGCATTCAATTAAATACTATAAATGAATGACAGCTTGGCTTATCCTGCACTGTCATTCTCATTCTATCTCTGCTCAAAGAAAAATAGGAAAAGAGCATAAATTGGGGACATCAGCCATAAACATTTGTATATGCAGTCTCCTGCTTTTGGACAAAGAATCTCCATCATCCCAGCAAAAATTTCCAAATGAATAAATGATACATACAATCGTGATTGACAGTCAACTCTGGTCCACCCATGTAGTCAAATATGCAACTTCTTAAGTAAGAGTTTAGACCAATAACTACATTTTATGTGTGAATGACCCACTAGGTGAAACAAACTCTGCTTTGGGCTTAATTATTTGCATGAATTTAGGTTGAAGTCATGTATAGAGAAGGACATTGAGAAATAAGTAAGAAAGTTTTAAAAGGGACAGAGAAGAAAGAAATGACCTAAAGAATCTCAATCCTCACCCCAACAACATTGAATGGTGGTGCTTTGTATCCCGAGAATTATTATCAGTTATTTTGGTAAAGACAATTCTGGTGTTTGGATTCCACATTGAAGTATATTTATCAATAAACATAGGTAAATATTAATGAAGGTATACCACATTTATGGCTCTGTACCATTACTGCTCATTCATTATCTCACTTAATTGCCATAAACAATTCAAGAAGATATGTATAATAACAGCATTTTATAGATGACAAAACTGTTTAAAACCACTCAGCTGGTAAGTGGAGCAGCTGATGTTCTAACTCAGCGTTTCCTGATGCCAAAGTTACCGCAATTTACCTCAGTACTCTCTGAGAGCAAGGTCTCATGGAATCACATTGTAAAATGAGAACTTAGGGGAAGAAGAATTTCAAGAAGGGGGTATAGTGTTTTAACGGCAAGAAGGAATGCAGCAGACAAGCCTGTCTCTCTTTTCTTTCTTCCTTCTTTCCTTCTTTCCTCTCTCCCTCCCTCCCTCCATCTTTCCTTCTTTCTTCCTTTCTTCCTTCCTTCCTTCCTTCCTTCCTTTCTTTCTTTCTTTCTTTCTTTCTTTCTTTCTTTCTTTCTTTCTTTCTTTCTTTCTTTCTTTCTTTCTTTCTTTCTTTCTTTCTTTCTTCTTTCTTTCCTTAGTGTTTGAACAGCAAGAAGGAATGCAGCAGACAAGCCTGTCTCTTTTCTTTCTTCCTTTTTTCCTTCCTCCTTCTCTCCCTCCCTCCTTCTCCCTTTTTTCCTTCCTTCCTTCTTTCTTTCTTCCTTTCTTTCTTTTCACAATTGGAGTGAGTTCCCCTATCAATGTCAACTATGTTAATGACAATAAAAAACAATACAATTTGTGATTTGGCCAAATACACAGCCTTTTCCTTTTGAGTAAACTGTTATAATAATACTGGATGCATCTTCCATGAAACAAACAAAAGTCCAATGTTCTTATGTGGCACAAAAATGTGTTCCAAAGGCAATTAGTTGTCCCTTTCCTTCTTCCTGTATTCTTTCTCTACAAAAGTAATTTTAAGCAGTGTGTCACGTGAGAGAAAGAGTGTACTCTTAAATAATTATGCATAAATTATACCCCTTAAATGGTTATATATAGGCAAAAGTATACTTTACTCATTTGTCAAGCTAAATATACAGTTATTCAGAACTGAAAAAAATGTAAAAATAGTTGAAAACCATTACGTTTTATAAGAAAGATGTTTTTGTTGGATTAATAGAGGAGTGTGTGAATTCTTCCAGGATGAGGTTATAAAATGAGATACTTAGTTTTAGAAGACTAAAGATTGAGTGGTGCAGATTAAGGGAAACTTACACAAATACCCACCAAAGAAAGTTAGATTTTAATATTATTCACGCATTCTTCTATTTCTTCATTCAACAAATGTTTATTGAACACTGACTGTGCTGGTCACAACGTTATGTGTTGGTGACATAAGTGTTGAACAACCAGACATTATTTTGTCTTCATTGAGCTCACATTCTAGTGGGGAAGACAAACAATGGATAAGAAAAATGATGAAACCAAATTTAGTGATAGAAAATAAATAAAGGAGGCAAAGGAATTGGTATGGATACAGGAACATTTTTCTGGGATGGTAAAACAATAACCTGAAACCTGAAAGAAGAAAGAAAGGTGTTAGGTGGAGAGATAAGGAACTAGTGTCCCAGTTTATAGGTAATGTTTACAAAGACCTTGGAGTGAGAAGGACCTTTTTTTTTTTTTTAACTTTTTATTTTATATTGGAGTAGAGTTGATTAACAATGTTGTGTTAGTTTCAGGTGTACAGCAAAGTGATTTAGTTATACATATACATGAATCTATTATTTTTCAAATTATTTTCTCATTTAGGTTGTTACATAATATTGAGCAGAGTTCCCTGTGCTATACAGTAGGTCCTTATTGGTTATCCATTTTAAATATAGTAGTGCATACATGTCAATTCCAAACTCCCTAACTATCTCTCCCTCCCAACCCTTCCCCTCTGGTAACCATAAGTTGGCAGAAAGAGCTTGTTTTTGTTCTAGGAAGTGTTGGTTGTCTTCATGGCTGGGGCTTGGTGAGGAATGAGGAAATTGGGAGGATATGACATTAGAGGGATAGACTGGACCAGCATGAGCATGGCTTTGTGTGAGATCAGTGTCATGATGGGTTCATACATAGATTTCTTGGTTGGCTACTGATAAGAGAAGTGGAGAGATTTGAAATAGATTTTGGTTTTGGAATCTAAAGATTATGCTGATGAATTGAATGTTACTTGAGGAACTGGTAGATGGTAGGTAGTGTTTGAAGAGTTTTAAAAATTTTGTTTGTTTGTTTATTTTTTATGTTTTGTGTGCAGAAATGCTAGGAATTTAAGAGGCAAGAAAGGGGTAGCTTGGGTTAAGAAACAGAGTGGTTTGTAAGAGGCACATGGTTTTCACTGGAGCATCTGAATCTGATTTACTGCAAAAGAGTCAGAGAGGAAGTCAGCACTAAGTCATTATCTTCTAAATTTTTACTGATTTAATATATGACTTGAGTTTGATAAGACTGCTTCAAGACCTGCCCAAAAAGAGACTGCAGGCCAGTAAAATTTGAGACCAAGTATACTGTAGGGAGATGGGAAGGCACAGAGAAAAATCCAAAAATAAAATATAGAAATAACCATGTGAGAAGAAACAAAGTGACTTCCATTCTCAGTAAGTGACTGAGACTGATTTCAGAGCTTAGTGAGTGAACAGACTTTGATAATAGATGAGAAGAAACAGGTAAAGCTGTTGAGTACCTGAAAGAAAACAGATAACGATTAAGAAAGGAGAGGGCTTCCCTGGTGGCGCAGTGGTTGAGAGTCCGCCTGCCGATGCAGGGGACATGGGTTCGTGCCCCGGTCCGGGAGGATCCCACATGCCGCGGAGTGGCTGGGCCCGTGAGCGCATGGCCACTGGGCCTGCGCGTCCGGAGCCTGTGCTCCGCAACGGGAGAGGCCACAACAGTGAGAGGCCCGCGTACCGCAAAAAAAAAAAAAAAAAAGAAAGGGGAGCACTAGGGCTTCCCTGGTGGCACAGTGGCTGAGAGTCCGTCTGCCGATGCGGGGGACGCGGGTTCGTGCCCCGGTCCGGGAGGATCCTACATGCCGCGGAGCGGCTGGGCCCGTGGGCCGTGGCTGCTGAGCCTTCGTGTCCGGAGCCTGCGCTCCATGGCGGGAGGGGCCACAGCAGTGAGAGGCCCGCGTACTGCAAAAAAAAAAAAAAAAAAAAAAAAAGGGGGAGCACTCAGAGATAGAAATCTGGACAAATAATCTCCCTAAAGTCAAGGAATTTAAAATGTTGCTGAGGACCAGCTTCTCTGTTGACTGGGAGAGGCTAATGTAAGTGATTGTCCTTCCATCTACAAAAAGGGTGATTTTTACTCATTTATCTATTCATTCAATGACTATTGAATCTACCGAGCCCCTTCTAAGCTGAGGGCTGCTCTAAGAAGGAGTAAATTAGGTGTAACCTTTCCTGTTTGGACAGAAGCAAACAAACAAGGCAGACATTGTTTTACAAGGCAGCCCCAGGGGCCCTAGAGAGCTGCATTGCCCACCTGCTTCTCACCTCTCCCTGCCAAATGCTCTCTTCTTTTCTAGTTGCTGTCTCTGAGTTTCAGTTCCAAGTGACATAAAATGAACAAATCAGACACTGTCCTTACCTTCATGGAGCATTTACCTGAGGACACAGGGATAGCATGAATTAAGAAACACATTGATATTGTCCACTAAACACAAAATTAAAAGTTGGAATTTCAAATACTGTGTGTGTTGTTTTTGAAGTTTAAAAGTTCATTCAAATGACGTTTTTTTCCCCTAGAGTTTTTATAATATCTCATTTTCTTGCCTGGCATATTATAAAGTTAAGGTTAATAGTTGCAGGTCTGTGAACTCAAGCATTTCAGAGTGTTCTTCCTACTCCTAATTAACCAGTTGTAGGAGAATAAACTTCAAAAAAACTTTGTATTTTGTCTGCTATATTTTCACCATCACCACATCCTATTTTCTTATTAATGCAATACCAATGTCTGCAGCGGCTGAAAACTTCAAATGCGTTGTCTTGACTCCCTGGGTCATGAATTCTCAGCTCCTCAATAACACTTCCATCCGTGTCATCTCAGGCTCTGTCATCTTCCTGGGGACCCACAGAGGGCAGAACTTGCCCTAGGACCTCCATGGAAGGCTGGTCTCCAGGTCAAAAGTCAGGAGGCAGCAGGTGTGCACTTCTGCTGAGCTGCAGGGAAACATGCTGGTTGCTGCCAAGAAATAAAGGCAAATCAGTCACAGAACTCTGCCAGGAAGAAGAGACCTCACGAGGAGCAGGTGGGAAAGGCGAGTGAAGAGCTAACACATTCACTTCATGCTGCACTCTTGGGGAAGTAAGAAGTTGGTTTGTATTCTCTGTTTTCAAGGAAGGAAGTTTCAAATGGACACAACAAGCAACCACTTGTCAGGGCAATTCCAAGGCCACCAGGAAGCCACCCTGTCCATACCCACCCCATACCCAATACCCCACAAAAGCCCCTCTTCTTACCTGTTCAGTTTCCCAGAGCCTCAACCTTTATATAAAGACTAACTGATTCAATAAAGAGAGGCCAGGGGTGCTTTGGTCTACCTTCAAGGTTTTCCCTGCCAGCTCTATTACAATTTCTATGTCCCAGCCTTATTTAGGTTGGAGAGTCAGCAGATTCCCTGTAGCACTCCAAAGATATTTATTTATTCAGTCATGTTTCTTGTTGGTTCCTTGAAAAATGATCCTTATTGTCTGAAGTGGGGAAAGGATGCAACAAACCCCAAGGGATCCTGTTACCCAATCAAGTAGGGGAGATGCTTGATTGAGGTGAGATAGTGGTTTGGAATTGCACTGAAATAGAAGTGCTCTGTTGAACATAAAGAACACTTGATTGCTATTAGTCCACAAATGCTTAAGGAGATTCTATGATGATCAAGGAAGAGGATCAATATAATTGATTTGGTATATTCCAAAATACAACTAACCTGACCATGACTAAATCTCTTCTGCGTAGTATGCTCAACAATTTAAAAGCATACTCTTATTCAAAATGGCTTTGTTATCACAACAGAGTAATGAAAGTTAGGTATGAAATGCCATAGAGTACTTTTTTGTAAATGTCAGAAAGTAACATATCTGAGAATTTTTAAATCCCTAGGTCCCCAGATTTTTTGATAATTTCTGCCTCCCAAGATAATTTCTCCTTAAGGAGTTGCTATAAATTAATTTGCATGTAAAGGGGCTTGGACATATTCTTGGCAGAGCAAAAAAGACAAGAATTAGGAAGAGTGCATCAACCGTCCCAGCTGGAATGGGGTAAAAAGGAGCCCATATAGAATGAAGAGAGGTAGCAGCTATGTAAAGAGGGAAATGATTCCACTACAAGAAGCTACCCTTTACCCTTTATTAGGCTTTTTGTGCTAAGCACTTTTACTTTTTTTCTCATTTAATCTTTAGAGTGACTCTGTTTTTAAAAAGCTATGCATCATCCCTGGGTAGCAAGTGGCAGGAACAGGAACTGAACTCCCTGTTTAGATCTTTAGGAAGGAGTCAGGCATCGATGAAGGAGGCTCTGCAACAGAAAGCCATCCCAAGGGTTTTGGACAGGAGACAGCATGTGGATTCCCCAGTGGGGACTTCCCAGAACCAAGGTTCAGCTTTAAAAGGAACCACCACTTTATTTCATAAGGTGACACAATTCTGCAATCTACAGGATTGGGTTCTTCCCTTCATTTTGCACAGGGAGCAGAGGTACTATGTAATTAGCTGGATCAAAGAAGCTGGAGATTTGTGATTAACTCCACAAAGAAGTCTGAAATAGCCAGAGTGGAGCTCTTCTGGAAATATTTCTTTCTTCTTATTTTCCTTTCTGATGCACATTCATGTCTTGAACTGAGTTAAGCTAGAACCACAGCTTCATACCACGTGGTATTTGTTCATTTATACTTGATTCTTAGACAACAAAGGCTGTATCACAGGTAGTCCTTTACTGACGTCTACTTATTTCACTCAGACAGTCAGTCCTTACACTGTCTTTGGGTACTTTGATCAAACTGAGAAAAGGTAAATTAGTTTACTTGTTATCCACAAATACCCTGATTGGGATGGAAGTAGATAGAGTACCTTAAAGAATAAAGCCACAGGACAGATGAAAGCATTTAAACTTAGACAATTATATACCAGTATGTTCCAAACCAGTAGCCTAGCTTTCTTAAATATAGTTGGATGTAGTGTGCAGCCATTATACAATCTCTCCTCAAAGGGACACTTAAGGCTAAATGGACTCCTGTAGTATGCACATAAATAAAAGAATTAACGGTAGTGCTTTGTTCTTCTGTATTGGTCAGAAAATACACACATGCATATAAATTATCACACACACCATAGTTATGTGCCATATTAAAAGCACAGGGCTTCACTAATCAGTTTGTTCACCTTGCATTTAGAATAAAAGCAAAAATAAGTATTCCCTCCTCCTTCCTTCTAGAATTCTTATTAACCAGATGTCTATTCTACATCCTATTCTCTCAGGAACTTGTTTGCTAGTCAGTTGTCATAATTAAAAACATCTGCAAAGTTATGTTACATCAAAATCTTAAAGAAGAATAGTGCAAAGTGCTCCCTTTTTATATGGGCATCTTATGTCTTAACAATTCTAGAGTCAAAGATAGAAATCTCTACTCAGTACAAGGAAAAGAATGCTGACCTGGGAACAAGGAAATGCATTCCATTTCACAGTCTGCTTTTAGTCAGATCCATGAACTCTGGCAAGTAACTTAGTTTTTCTGGTTGAAGAAAGAGAAACTGAAGTAAAGAATCTCTCAGGTCTCTTCCAGGGATGACATTCTATCTATGCATGTTTCTGAAATCATAAACATTCTGTGCACAATGACAGGACAGTAAAGCTGATGATTTTCACTAATATTCCCCCCAAATAACCCCACGTGGAAAGTTTAAAGCCTCTAGTGCTGCTGTATATGCTTTATTTTCTTTCTTTCTCTCTCATTTATATATATAAATATAAACATAAATATATAAATGTTAACTTTCTCCTGATATTTTCAAGAAATAGATATATGGCTTTCAATATTCTAATCACAAACACTTAACTGCCAAATAAAGCTGTGTTCACTAAATGCAGATTAATCTGTGTGTTACATGGAGATATGTGTGCGTCTCCCTTTGAATGAACTCAGTCTGAGAAATTCATTTAACCTTTAGCTTCAAGTTTGAGGAACCTATGGTGACACTGTACTTTTCCTTTCCCCTGAATGGTTTATAACAGGGGTCCCCAACTCCCCTGTTAGGAACCAGGCTACACAACAGGAGATGAGTGTTGGGAGAGTGAGTGAAGCTTTACCTGCCGCTCCCCATTGCTTGCATTACTGCCTGAACCATCTACCCCCACCCCCGTCCATGGAAAAATTGTCTTCCACAAAACCGGTCCCTGGTGCCAAAAAGGTTGGGGACCGCTGGTTTATAATAACAATAAAACAGGGGGAAACATTGAAATTGACAGATATTAATTTATTCTTACCCTCCCTGGTAAGAATCTAAAATGACAGTTCTCACTTTATAAAGCTGCAACTTCACTACGATACAGAAACAGCCCAAGTCATCAGTTGTGCCTTTCCTAGTGAGCAATTGAGTTGCAACGGAAGTTGAATATACATACTGAGAAGTATAAACTGAGAGTTAGCTATTGTTTTTCATCTGACAGAGTTTGGAAAATTTTGAAACCAAAGCCACATTGCTATTTTATAATCAAAACACTCCACATCTTATCTCTACTCTGAGGTATACAGTAGTTTCTCTGATTTGCTTCAAATCATCTCATCTTTTCTGATGAGGTTGAAAAAAGATGGCTTTACTATAATCCTCCAGATCTATGCTGTTTCTTAGTGTTAGTGTTAAAAATAGGGACAAATTGCTTAATTATTTTACAATACCTGAACCTTATAAAGATGTTTAATAGTAAACACATGTGAATATTTCAAGCATACTACTTACTTAGCCAAGTGAGAAATGAAAAAAAGAATCATCCAATTGTTTTATCAATGTTATATATATGTTGATATGTACAATTCAGAGTAATGGACAATTTTTTTTTCCTTCTCAAAACTGATTGCTTTGGTGATGCTTAGACACCTACAAAATGGTTCTCGCATTGTATAAAATTTTAAAGAGAGTAGTCTTGTACTTGTTTTCCAGCTAGGGTATTAAGGATATTTATATACAAATACCATGTTTGACTGAAATCATGATTTCAATTCAGTAAAATAGAATGAGAGGTTGCTTTTGCCTACTTGATATCAAATTATCACTCACAGGCCTTCTCACAAACTGATTATTTTGACTTCATAAATACACAGAGATATGCTAAGAATATCTGATAATTTAAAACCGTTGTGGTAGTTAAGTGATAACCATTATTCTGAAAAAGAAAAAAAAATTACAGAGCAATTATTCTATGCAAAAATAATCTTATACACAGAGATATAAGAAAACTCCCTTTTTGAGACAATTATCAATCTAATTCAAATAGTCAGATCATTTAGAGGTGCTATATGGGTTTCAAAGATATATAAACCCTCTCCAAACCTAGGAAACTTTTCTAGTATCCATGTAAATGTGTATGAACTCATGACAGAGATAACAATGAATTTGAGAATTTTTAGTTGGAGAATAGGAAAGCTCCTTTCAAAAACAGAGAATAAATTCCACCAATTAGTTAAAGTAAGGAATAAACATCCAGCAAACCATCCTGATAATACATATACTTTATAGTAAAGTGACAGAAGAGAAAATTCTACCTGGGTATTTTTGAACCCCCATGTCTCAAATGTGAAATATGACAACCGTCTTTAGTTTTTATTATTATCATTATTGCAAATGCAAAGGTGTTTAAATATGAAGATGCAAACTGAATTGGATGTCCAAAATATTATAAATGAACATGAGATTTTCCATCCCAGAAGAGAGGAATGATCTATATTGTTATTATCCTGAAGAAGAAGAAGGTGATTTATATAGAGTTACAGTGCACTCAGCTCTTTACGCTGGGCAGGTGATGCCTGTTTCGGTTCAATAGGCTTCCTGTCTAAATAAAACTGAAAGCAAAAGAGGACAAAGACAAAAACTAAATTCATCATCAGAATTACAGATCTGATCTCATCCATTCCACTAATCCAGCTCTATATGTCTTTACTCAAAGGTGTCACCAAGAAAGATTTATAGAAAGAAGGGACATCATCTACCTTCCCTACCCCAACCCAAAATATTCCCAGATTTAGCACTCCCTTCCTTTTATTCCTTGGTGTCTCACTCCATTAATTGTGACTCCTCTATTCCTTCCTCTTCTCAACCTTATCTGTCACCAAGTTCTGAAGATTATTCCCAAATGCCCACAACTTGTATGATCATCCAATGTCTTTTCTAATTGGCAGATGTTCCTTTTGGGCTCACAGTGATAGGGGAATAGAATGAGCAGCCATCCTTAATGTGGGAAGGTTGGCACAGCCAAACAAGTCAGGTGAAATCACTTATGTGATTAATGAGTGACAGATGTTCCAGCCCCATCAGTATGGCATTCAAGAAGCATTCTTCTTTACTCTCCTCCATGAAGTTTCTCTGTAGACTGTGAAATCTTTAAGCATGTCAAGAAGGGAAAGGAGAGCTCATCTCTGAGGAGAGAATTGTTATTCATTCAACAAATCCTTTCAATAAATATTTACTGATCTCTGAGTTGGGCCTCTGAGGACTGAGAGACATTTTATCAATGGAGTTAAGTATGTAGGAGGTCAGTATGGAATGAAGGATCGAAGTGAACACAGGCATTAAGTCAAGAAGGTGTATATTAGAAGGAAAACTGATCAACACATCTAATTAGAACAAAGAGTTGCTATCTGGCTTCTAGCTAACTCCTGTGTTCTCACATGACTATTTAAATAATATGTGTGTGTGCAAGCATGTGCATTTATATGGTTATCAGTAAACAAGCTCTGATTAGGAAAATTGATTGTTCCCAGTAAATTATTGTTTTAGGTTTACTTCTTTTTTTCCTGATGGGCAACTCAGTCTATACAGGGGAGTCAATGAAGAAGGGTAGTTAGGGTTAGGAGAACAAGAGAAGTCAGATGATAGAAATAAAGAAGAACACATACCTGGGAAAGTACAGAAAGAGGATGGATAACACAAGGACAGAAAGGAAGACATGATTCTGCAAAGAGTATTTAATGAAAGATCCCCTTTTGTCACTGACTTTGCTTGGCTTCCTTTCTCCCAGTTACTCCATCCTGTGTCAATAGCAATTCCTTCAGGGCCAGAGGCCTTCTCTTTCCTTCCTCTCATAAAGCAGTTACAATGTCACTGACTCAGTGACATTGTACTGAAGAAGTACAACCACAAGCAAGAACCAAAAGGCACATGTTACTGCTCTTCTTTTGAAAATTGTCTTCTTACCACTGGAGCCAGACTTCATATTTCAGTGGCACTGTCACAAAAGCAGGTTAAGAAGCTGGGTCCTTATTATTTCCACCTTTATTCTTCTTCTCTATGTACTTCTGTATTAATTTTGAGCCTGCAACCTGAGTGCTTACTCTGATTCCAGGTTTTCCTGAGCATTAATCTACATCTCCTGTAGGAGTAGATGTGCACCATCCACAGTACATATTAGACATTCATTAAGTGTTCATTAAGTATATGAGTGTGTTGGAGAAGAGAGAACTCACCAACTACAGTTTGAGGGAGACCCAAAGATAAGGAGTAAAGGGAATGAGAAGAGGCTATTTTATCATAACTGACTAGTCAAAACTGGGAAGCTGACAAAATTTATCTTTGACCCCTTGTCCTACTTTTCTAGTGACTCTTATCCCTTCTTACTACAATTTCCAAGTGTCTAGTTCCCTCAGGCCACAAGTAACACTGATTAGCAAAACCAGCTTAAATGAATAAATTTCAGTTGTCTAGTGCAAAGAAGGTATAAATCATTGTTTATTGTTTATTTGTTTGACATGAGAGGTTTTCTACTGAATAGTAAGTGGTCTGCAGGCATGTGGAGTTTAGACTAGAAAGCCAAGGTTGAAATCCTGACTGTCACAGTCCAGTCATATAACCTTTATGACATTCAATTTCACCTTCTTATTGTAGTGATAATAATAGCTATTTAATGGAGCTATTTTTATTAAATGACCTAATTGCCTAAAAGCACAAAGAATCATATCTGGAACAAAGTAACTTATTAAAAATATTAACAAAAGCACCAATGTAGGTTCAATCAATTAAATGTTAATTCTCATCCCATGTTTTTCCTTTTCTTTTTTCTGCTTTCTTTTTATTTTTCTCTTTTTCCTTCCTTGAAAATTGGGAGTCCCCATAATACTTAGTAAAGTGTCTTCTGTGAGTTCTCAGAATATATTTAAATGAAATTGAATGTGTAATGGAGTCAAAGAATGAGTGAGGAAGTAAATAAGTGCCAGATTGTAATGTCCTGTCTTCTTTCCCCATCTACTTGGGAATCTGTAATCAACTTTTGAAGTATAACCAGTCTAACACATCCATCTAAGCCCTAAAAATTTCCTGACTCTCATCTTTTAAAGGAATTATTCTATTTGAAAGTAATGTATTACTTTTAATTCCATATTTTGTTACATCACAGATAATGCATTGCTCAGTTCTCTATGGTATTTAAAAAAGTGAACAGGTGATCCTGGTTCTGCTTTTTTGGGGATATGAAATTTCACCATGGAAAAACAGTTAGGTTTTTAATCAAATAGCTTCTTTGGTCATACAGATAGAAGGCCATTAAAAACCAAAAAACTGTGTAGGCAATAAGCATTTAAACAAAGCTAACTACACAATGACTACTGTCAGTGGAATTCAGGAAATTTTGATGGTTAATATTAATTCCAATAGCATACCTTTGTGAACTGGTAAGGGGCCCAAAGACCATGAATGTTGAAAAGAACTATAGACCTTCAACGTCAGACACACAAATGAAAAAAGAAATTTAAAAATAAAAATAGTGTGCATTGGAGATTTGAATAATGTAAAAACCTTGGTCTGAAGTGGGGGAGTTGGAGGAAGAACTTGCAAATCATTGTATTTGTAGAACTCCCATGGAGAGTGTATTTTCTGTTTACTTAATGAGCAGTGGGTTGGCAGCTTTAATGTTTTTAAAAGAGCCTAAGATCATCATCGTAGGGTCATATGTTAAGGACCAAGACAAAGTTAAGATTATGAGAGACAAAATCCAGGCAATCCTGCAGAGGTCCTTTAGGGGAGAATTTCTGAAGAATACAAAGGCTTGGTACTGAGTTAAAAATTCAAACTGAAGGGAACAATCATGTGGATATTTTATCTCAAAGGAAAGGGTGAAAACACAGCACACTGACCTGTGGCATTTCAAGTCTCTTTGCTTAATGTGTTGTTTGTTAGTCTTTCTAAAAGGGGAGGGGGTGATAAAAGCAACTCCAGCACTAGAAGCAACACCAGGACAATAATTAGAAAACAATGAAAATTTCTTATTATACTTATTTCAACTATCCCAGGTGAGTAAAGGGCCTGTACAGTGGGGAATGGAATGGGATTCATAAATACTTCTGATGAACATCATCATTTAATAAGATTTTGTAAAGTAACATGTCGTATATTTTTCCTTATGAATCAAAGTGCATTTGGTTTCAAGTGCATCCTGAAAGAATTTCCAAAGAAGAAGAGAAACATACACACATTTGTACCATTCCTAAATGCATCTACCTTCACATGCCCAGGGACAGCTGTTTCCTGATAAGAAATCCCTGGGATGTAGACACTTTTAAGATGCTATTTTTTTTTTTTTTTTTTTTTTTTTTGCTGTACGCGGGCCTCTCACAGTTGTGGCCTCTCCCGTTGCGGAGCACAGGCTCCGGACGCGCAGGCTCAGCGGCCATGGCTCACGGGCCCAGCCGCTCCGCGGCATGTGGGATCCTCCCGGACCGGGGCACGAACCTGTGTCCACTGCATTGGCAGGCGGACTCTCAACCACTGCGCCACCAGGGAAGCCCTAAGATGCTATTTTGTGATGTGAGTTTTTCTTTTGAAACCATACTCTCTCCTAGTTTAAAACCTATCCAGATTATGTAAATGAAATTATCTAGATTAAATTTAGATATTAAGCTGGTTGAACAATTTCACATAAATGTCCCCTCATCAAGAAGGGAAAAGAAGCCAGTCTGTTTACCTCAGAAACCGGAAAGGATTAGTGTCTAATTACCTGCCCATTTTCCTCACTCCATTATCTTAAAGCAAACACCTTAACAGATTGACTGAGCTCTCTCTCTTCCATTCTTCCTAAGAAGTCTTCTGTTTGGATGAACTGATACGATTTACAATTGGATAGAAACATAAAAAATGACAATGTGGATGGGTCACCAAGGACATGAGTAATGGAAACTGACACACTAGACACCTCAGAACCTCTGGGGAATCACAATGGTCAACCTGAGACTTTTGGAAAATAAAAAAAAAAAAAAAAAACACAAGACTTAAAATCAATATTCCAGACAGTGAGATGAAGTCCCACAGGCATATGAGAACTATTAATACCTGAGATATTTTTCAAGATAGGGTTATGTGTATTATACACTTGTAAAACTGAAACTGGGAAACATTAAGAAAATTGCCAAGAGTTGCACAATCATGGATCTGCTCATTCATATATACATTATGATGACAGATAACACTGATGTGTGATATGTGCCTATTACTATAGAAAGTTATTCAAAGATGAAAGATGTTCAGGTCCTCCTTTGAGATACAAATATCAGTCACAGCTCCAGAATAACAGAGCTGTGAGGGAGGTTCTCACACCATCCCAGTGCAAAAGGAAGACACATTTTCTTCCTATAGATCAAGCAGAGGACTTCAGAAAGGAAGCACACCAGAGCTGGCATTTTCTAGATTAATAAAAAAAAAAAAAAAAAAAAAAAAGAAGATGGAAATGGCATTATAGTGAAGGCTCAATCTCCAAAGATGCACAGGGGAAATCCTGGTGAAAATGCCTCTGGTCACACAACTCTAATCACATCTGCATACTCCACCCATTAGACCCCTGTAACCTAGATGCTGACCACCAGTTGCTGATATAGGCAAGGGGCTTCTCGGATATTTTAGTCCAGCCTCAGTTTTAGGAAAGCCCTGTGCAGCAGCTTTGGGATGGTACTTTTTCAGTCTACCTGTGCCACTTCCCTGGCAACCAAACCTCTACGAACCTGGGGAGTCTTACGTGCTGCTGCCTGTCTTCTCCCCACCCTTTTCTCAACAGTAGCACATCTGTCATGATAAAAAATTTGGCCCAAGACAGTGTTTTGCCCCTGCCTCTGTGATGGAGAGTTTTCTATTACCCATACAGCACTGGCACTTTCATTGTCTGTGCTCCCTGAACAAGTGACTTTTTTCTGTCTCTCACTTATAGACATAAAGCTTTCACTCTTGGGAGAGAAGGTTTGGGAAGCCCACAGGTATTTAAGGCATGTCCCTCTCCTGTGGTCCCCATCAGCTCCTGCACCACCAGTGGGCTTACTCAGTTTCTGGTTCTGCCCCAAACTTGCTAGTGACCACATGGTGGGAATGTTCTCGCATGTGAGTATTGCTTCTCCTTTGGTCAGGTGCCCCCATAAAATACCATAGTATTTTATGGTATTGTGCTGCCATGCTACCTCAACAGTCTGATGGGCTTGAGAAAAAATATAATTTTGTAGATAATCTGAATTTTATTCATTTTTAGGATGGGAGTGATTTTCTTTGAAGTTTCTGTATCCCAAGGCAGAAGAAGAAACCTACTTCAAAACATTGAAAGCAGAACATTTACAGAAATAAAAGGAGAAATAGACAAATAGCACACAAAGTTAGAGATTTTACCACACCTCTCTCTCAGCAATGCAGAGAACAAGCAGATTATCTATATCTATATCCATATCTATACCTATACCTATCTATATCTTCTACAGAAAAAGTTAGACTTAATGAGTAATTGAGCAAACAATTAAGAAAGGACATATTTTTAAAATAGCACTTAAAATAGACCAAAATCATTAAATTCCTAGGAAGAAAAATAAATCATTACTAAGAAAATGAAATAAGACCCAAATAAAAAGAAGGATATACCATGTTCTTGGATTGGAAGAGTCAATATTGTAAAAATATTATGTCTCATAATTGAGTTAAAATCAAAGTCATGTTATTTATAAATCTAGCAGATTATGTTTTGTGAAAATTGACAAACTAATTTATAAATTTCTTATGAAAATGCAAAAGATTGAGAATAGAAAAGACAATCTTGAGGGTGAAAAAAGTTGGTGAATGAATATTTATTAGATATCAAGAATCAATATGAAGCTATAATAATTAAGATAGCCTGGTATTAATTCAAAGAAAATCACATAGTCTAATGGAACACAATAAAGATTCCAGAAGCATATGTCACTTAATTTATTTTATAGATGTTACTGGAATGCAGAAAAATGAATGGTATTTTTAATAACATGAGACTGAATATGCAAATTGAACATTAGCCAAGCTACTATATATAAAAACAGAACTCTGACCAACAATCTGCATCAAACTGCCTGGAAGAAAAACTACAATCGACGGCAAAACATCCAGGAAGTCAAATCACAGACTTCATAATGATGAGCCCAAAATGGTCAGGACTTGATTAATAACTAACAGCTTCTCTACATTTCTCTCCAGCTCCAACTCAACCCAGGAGCAACTAGAGAAAGCCACATATGCTCCTCTGGGATGTCTCACTTCTTGTTTGCTTGCCTCCAGAATCCCAATGCAAAAGATGCCAATCAGGAAATACCTCAGTCCTTCCTGTTTTTCCACTGTAAAGCTTTCCTACTCCTGTGCCTGCCTTTGAGTCCCTGCCAAGTGCAAGTGGGGTGGCTGACTAGTTTTTGATAACAACCTCTGAATCGGTTTTACTTGTTTATTTCCACAAATATTATAGGAGCAACTGCATACCTACATGTTGGTTTGCAAACTGGCCTCCACATGGGGAGCAAGGAGAGACCTAAGAAAGGCAGTCACTCAGACTGGTAGGTGGTGGTGCTAAGATGAAGGGAATTTACACTGGAGGCTTGTCTTGGGCACCACAATGTGATTAAATCTCCATCTTTGCCCAACAGCATCTTAATAGTTTATAGAGAAGATTTAATGTGGTTCAGTCATGCACACTGTCCAGATGGTCTCAACAGCACATCACTCTTTCAAGGCTGTCTCCATGAAAATGATTACACTGTGGGAATGGTGGTCAGAACATACATTCTAAGGACAAGGAGGGAGCAAGGAGCCTTCAATTGTCTATGTCAACCATTGATCATGTTGTCTTGATGACCTCCTTTAACACTACATGTGGAAAATGATCCTAGACCTCTTTCCTCACAGCATATATAAATATAAATTCCAAATGGATCATTTATTTAAATGTAAAAGAAAATACAAAATAGTACAGTAATATAGGATAGTATCTTCATGACCTTGTGGTAAACAAATATATTATTTTAAACTTTACACCAAAGAAAAACTAACACAAGATCAAAATTGATGAATTCAACTTCAATAAATTTTAAAATCTCTATTAATTGGAGGAAATCCTTAAGAGATTAAAAATTCAGGTCTCAGAATGGAAGAAGACATTTTCAGTTCACATATTTGTCAAAAGACTAATATACAGAATGTATAAAGAACTCCTATGAATCAAAAAAATAAAAGTAATGCAATAAAATTGGGCAAGAGACACAGAAAATTTTACAAAAGAGGACTTTGAAATGTAATAAGCATATGAAAAAAGTGTAAACATCATCGCCCCTCAGAGAAATGAAAATTAAAACCAAAGTGAGATAACAGGACACACCACAATGGTTACAATTAAAAAGAAAAAAAAATCTAATCTAATTTTTTGAAAAAAATCTAATCTAAAATCAATACCAAATTTTGAAAATGATTTGGAGCATTCAGAACACTCATATAATACTGGTAGGAATACAGATTGGCAAAACCATTTTTGAAAACTATTGGTAGTTTTTAACAATACTGAACATCTGCTAAACCTATGATCCAGAAATGCAATTCTAGATATATACCCAACAGATATGAGTATAAATGTGTACCAAAAGACAAGTATATTAAAGTCCACAGCAGCTTCATTTAGAATAATCAAAAACCGGGGAGGAGTGAGGGGGCACCAATAGAAGAATAAATATAAACTGATATATTAATACAATGAAACAATATACAGCAATAAAAATGACTAACAAATATATATACAATATGTTTGAATTTCACAATTAGTGCTTGTAAAAATAAGCCAGACACAAAAGAATACACACATACATTACCAGACACAAAAGAATGCACACATATATTACATTTGTATAAAGTTCAAGAATAGAAAAAACAAAAGCTAATCTAGGACAAAACAGTCATTAAGGACACTGAAGGAGGTCTCTAATGCACTGAAAATTTTACCATCTTGATATCAGTCCTGGCAAAGTTAATAGATTTGCAAAAATTCATTGAGCTACATTCTTAAGATTTATTCACTTTATGTGAGTAACTCACCAATAAATGTCAAGGAAATAAAGTTTTAACCATAGGAGAGTTTTTACAGTGATGATGGCTTCAGGAGTTTGGTGACAAAAACAGAGTTGAGAGTTTAGTGGAAGTCCAATTATTAGTGAGCTTGTTGCTGCAATAGTGGTATGGGAGGTCCAGCAGTATTAAGATCAAGACCCTCCCTGCCTGCACTTTTTACTGTCTAGACTTCTTAGTTCTTGCTCATTTTTATGAACATGGTTCTCTAGCATTCCCATTGAGTCTATAAGCTACTCAATAACTCATATTTTCTGCATAAATTTTCTACAGTTGATTTCTGTTCCTTGCAACTAATAATCTTAGTTAAAAAAATGATCAGAAGTGAAGTACTGCAGTGTAATAGCCCAAATATGTGAAATAAGCTAACCAGAGAATATAGTATAGAAGAGAGAAGGCCTTCATATTCCAGGCTGGAATATTTGAAATACTTATTATTTGACAGTAAAAACAGTGTTTGAACCACAGGTTTTGTATATTGGAAGTCAGACCATGTATATAACATGAACAACAATAGCCTAAGAAAAAGTCATGTACTGGAACACCAGTCAGCTTCAGAAAGAAATAAAGACACCAGCTTAGCCTGACAATGGCTATTTTGTAGCAGTGAAAAAGAAAATACACCACTGTGGGGGACCTTCATGATGGCAGAGGAGTAAGATGTGGAGACCACCTTCCACGCCACAAATGCATCAAAAACACATCTACATGTGGAACAATTCCTACAGAACACCTACTGAACACTAGCAGAAGACCTCAGACTTCCCAAAAGGTAAAAAACTCCCCACATACTTGGGTAGGGCAAAAGAAAAAAGAAAAAACACAGACAAAGTATAGGGACAGGACTTGCTCCTCTGGGAGGGAGCTGTGAAGGAGGAAAAGTTTCCACACACTAGGAAGCACCTTCTATGCAGAGATGGGACATGGGTGGGCAGAAAGTTTCAGAGCCATGGAGGAGAGCACAGCAACAGTAGTGTGGAGGGCAAAGTAGAGAGATTCCCACACAGAGGATCAGTGCCTACCAGCACTCACCAGCCTGAGAGGCTAGTCTGCTCACCCGCTGGGGCAGGTGTGGGCTGGGAGCTGAGGCTCAGGCGTCAGATGTCCAATTCCAGGGAGAGGACTGTTGTTGGCTGTATGAACACAGAATGGAGGGGGCTAGTGCACCACAGGTAACTGGGATGGAGTCCAGGAAATTGTCTGGAACTGCTTACGAGGCAAGAGACCATTGTTTGAGTGTGCGTGAAGAGAGGGTATTCAGAGCACCATGTAAATGAGATCCAGAGTAGGGCACAAGCTATGGCTATAAACGTGGACACCAGAGATGGGCATGAAATGCTAAGGCTGCTGCTGCAGCCACCAAGAAGCCTGTGTGCAAGCACAGGTCACTATCCACACCTCCCCCACCAAGAGACTGTGAGCCCACCATTGCCAGGGTCTTGTGATCCAGGGACAACTTCCCCGGGAGAACACATGGCGTGCCTCAGACTGTTGCAATGTCATGCTGGCCTCTGCAGGCTCGCCCTGCATTCCTTACCCCTCCCTCCCTCAAGCCTGAGCGAGCCAGAAGCCCCTAATCAGCTGCTTGTTCAACTCTCTCCTGTCTGGGTGAAGAACGGATGCCAGAGGGCAACCTACAGGCAGAGGCTGGGCCAAATCCAAAGCTGAACCCCAGGAGCTGTGCACACAAACAAGAGAAAGGGAAATTTCTCTGTGCAGTCTCAGGAGCAGCGGATTAAATCTCCACAGTCACTTGATGTACCCTGCATCTGTGGAATACCTGAATAAACAATGAATCATCCCAAAAGTGAGGCGGTGAACTTTGAGAGGAACTGTAGACTGGGTTTTGCTTTCTGCATCTAATTTGTTTCTGGCTTTATGTTTATCTTCATTTAGTATTTAGAGCTTATTATCATTGGTAGATTTGTTTATTGATTTGGTTGCTATCTTCCTTTTTCTGTTAATATATTTTTTTTTTCCTTTTTATTTTTTTGTGTGCATTTGTATGTTTCTTGGTGTGATTTTTTTCTGTTTAGGTTTGCTTTTACCATTTGTCCTAAGGTTCTGTCTGTTGGGGTTTTTTTGGTTTATTTGTTTTAGTATAGTTTTTAGTGTTTGTTATCTTTGATGGATTTGTTTATTGGTTTGGTTGTGCTCTTCTTTCTTTATTTTTAATTACTTTTGTATTGTTTTATTTTAATAATTTTCTTTATTTTAATAACTTTTATTTCATTTTATTTTACTATTTCTTTATCTTTCCTTTTTTTTTTTTTTTCTTTTTCTCCTTTTTCTTTTGAGCCATGTGGCTGACAGTGTCGTGGTGTTCCAGGGAGGTGTCAGGCCTGAGCCTCTGAGGTGGGAGAGCCGTGTTCAGGACCATTTGTCCATCAGAGGACTTCCGAACCCATGTAATATCAATGGATGAGGGTTCTCCCAGAGATCTCTGTCTCAACACTAAGGTCCAGATTCACTCAACGACCAGCAAACTCCAGTGCTGTAGGCCCCAATGCCAAACAACTAGCAAGACAGGAACACAAACCCACCCATTAGCAAAGAGGTTGCCTAAAATCATAATAAATTCACAGACACCCCAAAACACAACACCGAATGTGGTCCTGCCAACCAGAAAAACAAGATCCAGCCTCATCCACCAGAACACAAGCACCAGTCCCCTCCACCAAAATACCTACACAACCCACTGAAGCAAACTTACCCACTGGGGGCAGACATCAAAAACAACGGGAACTATGAAACAGCACCCTGAAAAAAGGAGACCCCCCCAACACAATAAGTTAAGCAAAATGAGAAGACAGATAAATACACAGCAGATGAAGGAGCAAGGTAAAAACACACCAGACCAAACAAATGAAGGGGAAATAGGCACCTACCTGAAAAAGAATTGAGTAATGATAGTAAACATGATCCAAAATCTTGGAAATAAAATGGAGAAAATACAAGAAACGTTTAACAAGAACTAAGAAGAAATAAAGAGCAAAAAACCCATGATGACCAACACAATAAATAAATTAACAATTTCTCTAGAAGGAATCAATAGCAGAATAACTGAGGCAGAAGAACGGATAACTGACCAGGAAGACAAAATAGTGGAAATAACTACTGCTGAGCAAAATAAAGAAAAAAGAATGAAGAGAAATGAGGACAGTTTCAGAGATCTCTGAGACAATATTAAACACACCAACATTCGAATTATAGGGGTTGCAGAAGAAGAAGAGAAAAAGAAAGGGACTGAGAAAATATTTGAAGAAATTTTAGTTAAAAACTTCCCAAATATGACAAAGGAAATAGTCAATCAAGTCCAGGAAGCACAGAGAGTCCCAAAAAGAATAAATCCAAGGAGAAACACTCCAAGACACATATTAATTGAATTATCAAAAATTAAATACAAAGAAAAAAACATTAAAAGCATGGGAAAAACAACAAATAACATACAAGGAAATCCCCATAATGTTAACAGTTGATCTTTCAGCAGAAACTCTGCAAGCCAGAAGGGAGTGGCAGGACATATTTAAAGCAAAGAAAGGGAAAAACCTTCAACCAATGTTACTCTACCCAGCAAGGATCTCATTCAGATTTGACAGAGAAATTAAAACATTTAGAGACAAGGAAAACCTAACATAATTCAGCACTGCCAAACCAGCTTTACAACAAATGTTAAAGGAACTTCTCTAGGCAGGAAACACCAGAAAGGGAAATGATCTACAATAACAAACCCAAAGCAGTTAAGAAAATGGTAATAGGAACATACATGTCGATAATTACCTTAAATGTAAATGGATTAAATGTTCCAACCAAAAGATAGACTGGCTGAAAGGATGCAAAAACAAGACCCATATATATGCTGCCTACAGGAGATGCACTTCACATACAGAAACATACAGACCGAAGTGAGGGGATCTAAATAGATATTCCATGCAAATGGATATCAAAAGAAAGCTGGAGTAGCAATTCTCATATCAGAAAAAAAAAAGACTTAATAAAAAAGACTATTACAAGAGACAAAGAAGTACACTATGTATGATCAAGGAATCAATCCAAGAAAAGGATATAACAGTTGTAAATATTTATGCACCCAACATAGGACCACCTCAATACATAAGGCAAATACTAAAATCCATAAAAGGGGAAATTGACAGTAACATAACAATAGTAGGGGACTTTAACAACCCAATTTCACCAATGGACAGATCATCCCAAATGGAAATAAATAAGGAAACACAAGCTTTGAATGACACATTAGATAGATGGATTTAATTGATATTTATAGGACATTCCATCCAAAACCAACAGAATACACTTTCTTCTCAAGTGCTCATGGAACATTATCAAGGATAGATCATATTTTGGGTCACAAATCAAGCCTTGATAAATTAAAAAAATAATTGAAACCGTATGAAGTATCTTTTCTGACTACAACACTATGAGACTAAATATCAATTACAGGAAAAAACCTGTAAAAAATACAAACACATGGAAGCTAAACAATACACTAAAAAATAACCAAAGGATCACTGAAGAAATCAAACAGGAAATAAAATAATACCTAGAAACAAATGACAATGAAAAGAGGACAACCAAAAAACTATGGGATGCTGCAAAAGTAGTTCTAACAGGGAAGTTTATAGCAATACAATGCTACCTCAAGAAAAAAAACAATCTCAAATAAACAACCTAACCTTACACCTAAAGCAATTAGAGAAAGAATAAAAAAAACCCAAAGTTAGCAGAAGGAAAGAAATCATAAAGATCAGATCAGAAATAAATGAAAAAGAAATGAAGGAAACAATAGCAAAAATCAATAAAACTATAAGCTAGTTCTTTGAGAAGATAAACAAAATTGATAAACCATTAGCCAGACTCATGAAGAAAAAAAGAGAGAAGACTCATACCAATAGAATTGGAAATGAAAAAGGAGAAGCTACAACTGACACTGCAGAAATACAAAGGCTCATGAGAGATTACTACAAGCAACTCTATGCCAATAAAATAGACAACCTGGAAGAAACAGACAAATTCTTAGAAAAGCACAACCTTCCCAGACTGAACCAGGAAGAAAGAGAAAATATAGAGACCAATCACACACACTGAAATTAAAACTATGATTAAAAAGCTTACAACAAACAAAAGCCCAGGACCAGATGGCTTCACAGGCGAATTCTATCAAACATTTAGAGAACAGCTGACACCTATTCTTCTCAAACTCCTCCAAAATATAGCAGAGGGTGAAACACTCCCAAACTCATTCTATGAGGCCACCATAACCCTGATACCAAAACCAGGCAATGATGTCACAAAAAAAGAAAACTGCAGGCAAATATCACTGATGAACATAGATACAAAAATCCTCAACAAAATACTAGCAAACAGAATCCAACAGCATATTAAAAGGATCATACACCATGATCAAGTGGGGCTTATCCCAGGAATGCAAGGATTCTTCAATATATGCAAATCAAGCAATGCGATACACCATATTAAAAAAATGAAGGATTAAAAACATATGATAATTTTAATAGATGCAGAAAAATCTTTTGAAAAAATTCGACACCTATTTATGATTAACCACCCCCCCCCCCAGAAAGTAGGCTTCGAGAGAACTTAACATAATAAAGGCCATATATGACAAATCCAGAGCCAACATCATTCTCAATGGTGAAAAATTGAAACCATTTCCTTTAAGATCAGGAACAAGACAAAGTTGCCCACTCACACCACTATTATTCAACATAGTTTTGGAAGTTTTAGCCACAGCAATCAGAGAAGGAAAATAAATAAAAGGAATACAAGTTGGAAAAGTAGTAAAACTGTCACTGTTTGCAGATGACTAGGACTAATCAATGAATTTGGTAAAGTAGCAGGATACAAAATTAATGCACAGAAATCTCTTGCATACGTATACACTAATGATGAAAAACCTCAAAGATAAATTAAAGTAACACTCGCATTTACCATTGCAACAAAAAGAATAGAATAGCTAGGAATAAAGCTACCTAAGGAGACAAAAGACCTGTATGCAGAAAACTGTAAGACACTGATGAAAGAAATTAAAGATGATAAAACAGATGGAGAGATATACGATGCTCTTGGATTGGAAGAATCAACATTGTGAAAATGACTATACTACCCAAAACAATCTACAGATTCAATACAATCCCTGTCAAACTGCCAATGGCATTTTTCACGGAACTAGAACAAAAAAATCACAATTTGTATGGAAACACAAAAGACCCTGAATAGCCAAAGCAATCGTGAGAAAGAAAAATGGAGCTGGAGGAATCAGGTTCCCAGACTTCAGACTATACTACAAAGGTACAGTAATCAAGACATTATGGTACTGGCACAAAAATAGAAATACAGATCAATGTAACAGGATAGAAAGCCCAAACATAAACCCACATATATATGGTGGCCTTGTCTTTGATAAAGGAAGCAAGAATATACAATGGAGAAAAGAGAGCCTATTCAATAAGTGGTGCTGGAAAAACTGGACAGCTACATATAAAGGAATGAAATTAGAACACTCCCTAATACCATACATAAAAATAAACTCAAAATGGATTAAAGACCTAAATGTAAGGCCAGACTCTATCAAACTCTTAGAGGAAAATATAGGCAGAACACTCTATGACATAAATCACAGCAAGATCCTTTTTGACCCATATCCTAGAGAAATGGAAATAAAAACAAAAATAAACAAATGGGACCCAATTAAACTTAAAAGCTTTTGCACAGCAAAGGAAACTATAAACAAGATGAAAAGACAACCCTCAGAATGGGAGAAAACATTTGCAAACAAAGTAACTGACAAAGGATTAATCTCCAAATTATACAAGGAGCTCATGCATCTCAATATCAAAAAAACAAAGAACCCAATCCAAAAATGGGACGAAGACCTGAATAGACATTTCTCCAAAGAAGATATACAGATTGCCAAAAAACACATGAAAGGATGATCAACATCACTAATCATTAGAGAAATGCAAATCAAAACTACAATTAGGGATCACCTCAGAGCAATCAGAATGGCCATTATAAAAAAATCTACAAACAATAAATGCTGGAGAGGGTGTGGAGAAAAGGGAACTCTCTTGCACTTTTGGTGGGAATGTAAGTTGATACAGCCACTATGGGGAACAGTATGGAGGTTCCTTAAAAAACTAATAGAAATACCATATGACCCAGCAATCCCACTACTGGGCACATATCCTGAGAAAACCATATTTCCAAAAGGGTCATGTACCACAATGTTCATTGCAGCCCTATTTACAATAGCCAGGACTTGAAAACAACCTAAAAGTGTCCATCGATAGATGAATGGATAAAAAAGATGTGGTACATATATACAATGGAATATTACTCAGCCATGAAAATAAACAAAATTGGGTAATTTGTAGAGATGTGGATTGACAGAGACTATCATACAGAGTGAAGTAAGTCAGAAAGAGAAAATCAAATATGATATGCTAACACATATATATGGAATCTATATAAAAAAAAAGTTCTGAAGAATCTAGGGGCAGGAAAGGAATAAAGATGCAGAGGTAGAAAATGGAGTTGAAGACGCGGGGAGGTGGAAGGGTAAGCTGAGATGAAGTGAGAGAATGACATGGACATATTTACACTACCAAATGTAAAAAGATAGTAATGTGAAGCAGCTGCATAGCACATGGAGATCAGCTTGGTGCTTTGTGTCCCCCTAGAGTGGTGGGATAGGGAGGGTGGGAGGGAGATGCAGGAGGGAGGGGATATGGGGATATATGTATATGTATTGCTGATTCATTTTGTGGTACAGCAGAAACTAACACACCATTGTAAAGCAATTATACTCCAATAAAGATGTTAAAGAAAAAAAAAAAAGAAAATATGTCATTGTTATCAGAGAATGTCTTGAATTATAAGATCTTAAATTTCAAATTCTACCTTCATATGTTTGATCTTCACAGGAGACCAAAAGCCTAAATGTGAGTTTCCCTACTCTAGTCAGGGATGTTCTCAACTCAGTGGAAAAAGCTCCCCACCAAGCTAGTTCCTCTATTACCTGGGCCATCTGTACCCTACCAGTCCTCAACCCAATGGGTTTCGCCTCCCTGCCAACCCTCAAAATTATTCAGTGAAGCAAATCACATCATGCCACAGAACCAAGGGGCAACTAACCCTCTTGTTACTACAATGCCTGCCTCCCATAATCCATTCCAAATCACTCTGCTCATAGTTGCAACCCCTGTGTGGCACTGCAGGCCACTAATAAACTTCAGCTAATAACTGTTATTAATCTCATCTGTCCACTCTTTCTGGTATCTCGTGTTCTGCCATTTTGTACTATTTAGGGTGGTGAATAGGAGGTGATCAGCAAGCTTCTCTGACAGCAGACAGAACTAAATGGATCAAAGTCTAGACACCTGGAATCTGAAAGGACTAGAAAATCCAAATTCCCTTGTCCCAGCTAGATTTGCATAAGACAAATTAGGCTGTAAATGGCATAACATAATATAGCATCACAAACTTAGCACATAGGCCTTTTCAAGCATCTCCTGTAGATACTCTATGATGACAAATAAGACAGCTGAACTCCTGATGAAGATGCAGCCTAAAGACAAGAGCAAATTATCAGTCTCTCTCCACCAGAATCTGTTGTTGTGAATCGCTTAAAGGCAGAGGCCATGATAGATACAGACACTTTTAAAGTCAGGGCCTCAGAGATGGGCAGGGCTTTGAAACATTTTGCTTAGGAGACAAAGATCCCTGGACTCAAGTACACAGACGAGTCAAGATCTATGTCTCTAGCTAAAAGCCCAATGTGTTCCAAAGACAGTAAGTCCCTCTGTTAGATAGTTTGGTGTGGAATTATGAAGTCTGAAACAGCTACAGCCAATCTACCATTATGAAAATGAATGTTACTTTATAGAAGACAGAGAAAAAGGACCAGAAGACACTGGCTCCTTGGTATCTGTGAACGACTGAATCAAACAAATTCTGAAGTCAGCCTTACCTCTGGCCTTCCCAGGTATGTGGGACAATAAATCACTCTTATTGTTTAAGTCAATTTCAGCTGTGTTTTTCTATAGCTTGTTCTTACTGCTACAAGCATTCCTGTCAGAGAGCCCTAAATAGTTTTCTAAACTACTTTTAAAAAGTTTTATAATTATTGGAATATTTCTAGATAACTTAAAATTTAAATTAGTCCCCTATACCTCTGAAATGACCAATTCTAGTTCAGTTTTAGGGAAATAAGGATTTACAGCTATGGAGTCAATAAAAGAGTCTCAGCAGTGGACGTAAACGATAATGAGAGAATGGCAGGGAAAAGATGGGGAAAATTAAGACCAGGAAGAAGTCTAGATGAGTGGTACTTATCAGTGTCAAAAGATAAAAATGTTCAAAGATGAGCACATGTAGACAGGAAAGACTTTCAAGTATAAGTCAGGAAGTAGGCAAATTTTTTTTCAAGAGAACTGTATGCATTCAGATAGCATAGTGGTAATTTATCTGCTAAGAAACTTGGTGAATGTTTCTAAATCTTTCTAAAATTTGATTACAACCTTTTAAGTGGGAGAGGGTCTCTAATTCAAGGAAGAACACAGCAAAAGGAAAAGTTACTAGGTGTAATTATGCTCTTCAAGACTGTGAAACAGATACAGAGAACAGGGAATTCCCTGGCAGTCCAGTGGTTAAGATTCCGTGCTTTCACTGTCAAGGGTGCAGATTCAAGCCCTGATTGAGGAACCAAGATCCCACAAGCCAGAAGGCTAAAAAAAAAAGTTGGGATTAACAGATTCAAACTTTTATATATAGAATAGGTAAACAACAATGTCCCAAGATCCTACTGTATAGCACAGCGAACTATATTCAATATCCTGTGATAGAACATAATGGGAAAGAATATGAAAATGAATATATATATATATCTGAATTAATTTGCTGTACAACAGAAATTAACACATTGTAAATCAACTATACTTCAATAAATAAATTTTAAAAAGCTGTGAAATATCTAGGCTTAAATTTCAGTGTATGTCCATTCTCCATTTTTTCTTACTTAAAAAAGAAAGAAAGATTATGCTCCATTTCTTATATATCCTTAGGAATTATTTTTATATCCATAAAATTCTGCCATGGACTCAGGAAATCACAACGTGTTCCATCCCACCCTACTGCTGGGCTTATCCAAATACAAAGTAAATAAATTAGTATATATCCCATACATATGGCTTGTTTAATAAAATTTGAGGTGAGCCCAGAAAGGACACAGAAATGCTAAAGGAAGGCAGACCCTGTATGTAGAATGGAAGTACCTGGAGATAGAGCAAGGGTTGCCTGAAAAGGATGGAGTGAGTGACTGGGCCACATTTCTGCTCATTGTTCTCATGGTTTCCCATCACCTACAGAATAAAATGCAATTCTGTGCACAGCATACAATCATTACTCCACCTACATGACTAGCCCAGTCTATGGCCATTTTTTTTTCACTTGACACTTTGACAAAGGTGAAACACGTGTACTTCTTATAATATATTCCTGATCATTGTCTTAAAACCTAATGTTATTTTTATTTGGGATACAATCCTACCTAATATTACCACCAACACAAACTTACATGCAACATCTTTAGTAAAACCTTCCCTGCCATATCCTGACTGGTATAAATGTCCCAGTATTTCTCAATTATCTTTGTGTTACAGCACAATGTTTTTGAATTTCAATTGCTTGCTTATCTTCCTGGCCTATGGATGGGAAACGTGTCTTATTTATGTCTATTCCCATGGTATCTGCATCGTGCTTCGCACATACTAGGTTCAAAAGAAATATCTGTTGTATGAATGAATGAATGATGCTAGCTTTATGAATTGACAGCAAAATGTATTGGTTATTTTTATGTATACTATAAAATGCTCTGAAACACGAATAATGTTCCTATTTAGATGCAGAAATTTAAATATCAGAATCATCTTCTTAGTTTAACTTACGACTTTGATTCCTATCAAATGTAAATTTTCTTTGAAATAGTAACCCTTTATTATCAAGCTAGTCCTAAATTTAGGATTCTAAACTCTCCTAGATTTACTGTGTTGATAACCAGACTCACTCCCTTGGGTTTATCTACTCTTCCCTGACTCCGCTTAGTTCAAGTATACTGCCTGGGGAAGTTGATCAAGCCCTGTGCTCAGGGTCAACGTTTCTGATTAGTTATGGTTTTTAAGTTTCTGATAAATTACTGAAATCTTCTTAGTGATGAGTATAAGGGCACATATATTCATATATTCTTGAAAGAAAAAGAAGAGACTCCTATAAAGGGGGATTGAAGAAATTTGGGGAACTGAAATTTCAACATTTCGGTACACTGACAGAATTATGGATTGTGGGTTCCCCTGGTTCACAATAAATCATAATATTTTAACTGCCTCATTAAATGATAGAAATAAATTCCATACTGAGAAACTGGCATTTTGGATATAATCAATACCCTGAATGTAACAATATCAGACTTTTAAAAATGACCTCAGTTATTCCAATTGAACTTTTGCACTTCGACCTTCATTAGTTTCTATTCTTTGCTTCCTAAGTGGAACAGACATAAAGTAAAACCCCTTGATATGTTTCCACACAGAGAAAGGATGATGATAGCATCAAAAAGCCCTTACCAACAAGGCCACATTGCTTATCACTGCCAGATGAATTATTCACCATCTCAGCCTTCCTTCAACAAGGGGATATGGAAAGGTGAACTTGACAGTTAGCTTTGCACTTCTGGGGTCAGCCAAGCACTTATCTTCAGAGCAGCAGAGGAATGTTAATTTTACAAGGTCCTCTACTTGACTCTACTGCAATGGAAATCCAAACAAGACCTTATCAGCCCAAGAGATCAGCCTTAGAGCTATAAGATAATAAACTCACCTTGAAAACAATAAACTCTGGCAGGGAAAGGTATGGATTTTATTACAGTGAATTTGCAGTTTCAGATATGAAGCTGCCTTCAATTTGTGCATAAGTATTACTTTTTACCTTTTAATTGGAATTCCCTATCTTTCTGCTGCACCTCAAAAAATACTGAATTCAAGGTTTTCTCTGTTTCTCTTGATTCCATTACCCTAGGATGCTAGTAAGGCTTTGCCCATTTCACTTTCACCCAACTACAGGGTGTGTTTTAGCCCCAATTATTAACTCTGCATTATTTGTCTTTCATCTTCCTCTTTGTACTTTTTCTCTATACTGGGTCCTCTTGTCCTTCTTCTTTTTGTTTTAGTCTCATTTGCTGTGGAAGGAAATGAAGTAGTAGCTAATTTATAATGAATGTAGGTAATTCATAAGTTCTTTTATCCAGAAGGATTTTTTACTTAAGGCAGTCACAAAGCAGGAAGTAACCCAAATGGGTTAGTTTCTTGGTAATTTTTTTATTCACTCCTTTATTACATTCATTCTAAAAACATTAGTTGAATACTTCCTATGCACCCTGCTCTGCAAATGGGAGGTAGGTAAAAGCACACACTCTGCCCTTAAGGAATGTACCTTTTAGTGAAGACACAAACATGAGAGCATTATGCTGCTGGGTGATAAAAGGAGTTATGGAGGCAGACCAGATTATATGTCTCTCTACCAGAATTCTCAGGGATGATATTTTTCCTAAAGGTATGAATGTTTGGGGAGTGTTTGAGACATTAACTTCGAGAACCTCAGCAGGTCAGGTGTCATCTGTCCTGACACTGATCTTCCTCCCAGGTTTTCCTTTTCTGCCTACCCTCTCACAATGGTCATTCTCTATCTTTGAAAAAGAAAAGCTTACTATGGTTTATCACCTTCAGTTATCAGAACCTACATCTTGACATCAAGAAAAGGAACAATTCAAAGTGGTGATTTTAGGGCTGAGAAAGTGAATCACTCTGGTAACTAAAAGAAAAATCCTCTTACAAATCAGGTGTTTCTAATGTTTTGCTTTCAACAATATTGAAGGACAAATAATTGAATCAATAGCATATAGAATATTAAAAACAAATTTTAATGCTAAATCACTATGTGATTTCTTTCTTTCTTGCCTATAATTCAAGAGGAAGTCAAAGAACCCATCTATATATTTACTGAACAATGTCCATCATGCTTAGTCTTTAAAAACTAAAACTAGAAAGAGTTGGTGAATTATGCCTCATTCTAGAAATAATATTCATAACTAGATACATGAATTTAAAAAGTTATAAATGAGCCCTTTATGTCATTAAAAGATTAGTTCTAACAAATTTTACTTTTATATGTGAAATAATTATTTATCAAAATGTAACACAGTGATTACACCATTTTGGCCAATTGTATACTATGGAAAATTGTAATGATAACTCAATCCAGAAAAACAATTTTGATACTTAGAACCTATAATCATATAATATTTAAAAAAAAAATTAAAATGCTATTTATTTATTTACTTACTATTTTCAGAGAAGCATGAGAGAATGATCAAAAAAAGGTATTTAGGGCTTCCCTGGTGGCGCAGTGGTTGAGAGTCCGCCTGCCGATGCAGGGGATACGGGTTTATGCCCCGGTCCGGGAAGATCCCACATGCCGCGGAGCGGCTGGGCCCGTAAGCCATGGCCACTGAGCCTGTGCGTCCGGAGCCTGTGCTCTGCAACGGGAGAGGCCACAACAGTGAGCGCCCGTGTACTGAAAAAAAAAAAAAGGTATTTAAACATAAAACATATTAAATTTAGATAAATTACCTAATGAATATGAAATTAAAATATAAGTTCAGAGAATGAAGAGCTTGTTAATATACATAAAAACAGTACTCGCTGAGAGGAAAGCCTCAGAGGAGAGGAAATGGAAAAGAACAGTTCAGGGGAGGACATAGCAAGCACAAAAGCATGGATTCCAGAAAAAAGTTTTGCAAATTGAAGGGACTGCAGGTGATTATCAGCAAGAAATTGCTGGGAAAAGGAATGAGGAGTCCAACCTACCAGAGCTATGTTGCTTGAAGGTGGCAATACATTAAAATTTCTGGAGTGACTCTTCCCTCTCTCTATGAGTGAGATACATAGAGTTTTCTTAAGACTTTAGCCTCTTTCCTGAGTGCTCAGCCAGAAGAGTTAATATTTAACTCAAATCCAACGATTCTGAAGCCTCATCAACAGCCAAATGAGTTGAGTCTAGAATTTCTCAGATTCTCCTGGGCTTGGAAGTAAATTCCAAGGTTCAGCCTAAGAGAGCTAAATATCTCAGCAGCCAAGAAAGTTAAAGTTGGTAGTGGTCAGTGGTCCAGCTAGTACATGAATTGAAGAAGAGTTAAGTATCATTCAGTAAAGAATTCTACCTGATATGTAAGTCTCATAGAAAGAAAAAAAAGAAAAAATCTGTTCCATGATACAATTCTTCAAGACTTGGGTCTTCCCAAGTGAAATTTTGGGGAAGAGAATTTTCTGGATGGCAGTTGACTTCTAAAATACATTTGGATAAAGCACAACAGAACAATGTAGAAAAGAAGGTCAAACATTTCTTTCTGATTAAATATAAAAAGCTCACAGGCAAGTTTGTTCATTTTTAACTCTCAGAGTTTCCATTTTAAACATAGGTAATAAAATCTATAATTCTTTAAAAAGGAGAAAAGGAAGAGGAAGTAGCAGGGTGAGAGAAAAATCACTTGAAGAGCTTTACCAAATCTGAAACTTAGTGGGTCTAGCTTAGGTTGCAGATATTGAATTTATAATGACATCAATCCTAACAGGTGTGTGTTTTCCTTCAGGAGTTCTAAAGCCCTAAGAAAAAAAATCAGGAAAAAATGTGTTAATTAGGGATAGGTTTTACAAGGTTGGTGTGATGAAAAGATGAGAGGTAAAGTGCATGGAGGTGGTTGGCAAGAAAATAATCAAAATAACGGACTCTGGTACCAAGGCTGGATGGAGATGGAACTAGAGGCAGAAGAAGCTGTGGATGTAGCTGTGAGTGTGCACAAGCTCACGGACCCTTGGGGGATGAGTGCGCAGATGAGTTTGAGGGACAGTAACAGGAAGCAAAAGAGGGCCCAAGAGACAAATGATTACAGTGCAAGGAGCAGGAGCAGTGGTGAAAGAGATCTGAGATAAGATCACAGTGCAGCCAGAGAGTGATATTTGGGAGCTTACCACACTATTGAAGATCTCAGATATAAACTAAGTGAAGAAATATTTTGGATGTTTGTTGGGGCAATGAGAATGTTCGTTTCTACTCTAAAGATAATTAAATTATCTGCCTTGCCCAGACCACCTACGTAAAAAGCTAGTATGTTAACTTAGGATTTTATAAATGAATCTTAGCTCTTTCTACACACGTGAAGTCAAAGGTAGGAGCCTCAAATTTGAGTTGTATTCACATAATAAAAAATTTAAAAAAAAAGGAAGAAGAAAGGAATAGAGAGAGAAAGGGTGAGAAGAGGGAGAGGGAAAGAGGAAGGAAGGGGGAGGAGGGGAGTATGGAGGGAGAGGAACAGAAGAGGATGAATATGAACCTAATTCTATGGATTACTTTGTAGAAACTAAACTCAAGCTGAATATTTTTTCAAGTCACCTTGATCTTATCATTGTCTTAATATTATATAGAAAGGAATCATTTTAGTCTGGCTTTTAAAATGGGAGACAATCACATGGACAAAAGGGCTGTCACTGAACCTGCTCAGGTTCTTATTTTGCTTTCCATCCCCTGCACCACATGCATAAAAGCAACAATGTGATAATTTATTGGGCATCTATTAAGTGCCAGACTCTAACAATGTCTAAGTATTGGGTTGGCCAGAAAGTGCGGTCGGGTTTAACCCGAACGCACTTTCTGGCCAACCCAATACTTGAGTTCCTGTTAGGAATCTCTCTCTCACACACACCTATGTGACCTTTGTACTTACAGCTTCCTCTCCCGGAATATACTTTCCCCAATTTTCCTTCTGAGACATTCCCACCCTTTCTCCAAAACTTAACAAATCATCACCTACTTTATGATAATGACCCTCTTAGGCAAATGAAGATACATTTGCTTCTATTAAGTTCATTATCTACTGCTATTGTACTATAACTATAAATGTCATTTTTTTAGTTACAAGATCATATTCTAAGGTGAATAAAAGATATTAAATAAATATTTGTTGAATTAGTGGTCCAACAAATTAATCAATTAATGGATAAATCTGCCCCAATATATTTTGAACTCTTCTGTACCAATAAATTGCTACACACAAAAAGGAAAATGTTAGGCTCCAGTTAGAATTTGCAAGGATGAAATATACATTGTATTTTAAGAAGCTTTTCCAATGACACCCTTCAATTTTTGCATTATAATCTATACTGATGGTGAAAATGGTAGTATTTTTCTTGAGGATTTCAGGAACCTTGATTCCAATGACACTGAGTACAAAATACAAGAAATGATACAGGATGAAAAGGTGGATATAAGAAAGTGGTTGGAACACTTGTTTCTGCTATATATTGCATAAACTCTTATTCCTCCTCCTTCACTGCCTACTGCCACCTCTTTTACTTGTTAAGGAATTGTCTTCATAATTTTCAAGGGACCAGCCAGATATTGTTGGCAATGATACTACTGTTAGTAAATTAAGTACAGGATAGTACGGGCTGATGAAGTACTATAATTTATTTTTATTGCATCAGTGACAACAGTAAATAAATAATAAATGCACAGCATAACATGCTGAGATAGTCTATTGATCTTTTTGGTCAATATTGGATGAAAATTCATAACAAAACATAAAATTACAATATTGGTAGAAAAGATATTATTTTCAGCTTTTAATACTACAAGCAAATTTGAAAGGGTAAATGTTTCATTTTACACACATTTAGTATGTATGTAGAGGACCAAGACCTGAATTCATGGATGATCAGAATACACATAGTAATAATATATTTATCATAGGTTTACTTATTATATTACCTTTTGAAGGTAATCAGCCTAAGAATAAGATAAGCTTAAATGTTCATGTTCAACAACATAGATATCACAAAATCCAAATACCCAAGGAAAACTAAAAGATATTCTTCAGAGATAACATATTTCCTTCTAAGAACAAATTTTCTGTTCATAATCTTGATTATCTATTCAACATGATATCCAAAAAAATGTGAGTTGGATGTTAGAGAGGATTTCAAGAGAAAGAATTTCCATAATGATAAATTATGTTTGCCTTCTTGAAGTAGAAGACATGCTTCAGAAAACATGGTTAAAAGCAAACCAAAAATCAAACAAAGATCTATGAAGCTTTTCAGTACAGAGAAGATTGTTTCACATACCTAAACAACTGCTTTGGATACTTTGGATTTTAATTTTACTAAGAAATAATTGATGATAGTCTTCCCTTCATTGGGAATCAAAATTGTTTTCAAATGTATACAAATTTGACCTGAAAATGTGTCATATCAAGAAATTGACTTCAGTTTTCCTGTCATCGTGAGTTTTTGACTCTGTATTAAGATATTCTAACAATTAGAAAACTTTTCAATTAAGTTCAACCAGTCTGTTTATATGGATTCAATTTAAAGTCATTTAATAATAACTACTATGTGCCAGGTGCTGTGATAGGCACATGAAGAAATGGAGAGATGATTGGTTTGCAGTTCCTATTATTACGGATTGAAAATTCTATTGGACCACTTCAATTTAAAACTTAAGAGTAACTGCCATACCCCTTTGGGGTGTCATATGAAAAACTTAAGTTATTACAAGTTTGAGATGAGGGATTCAGAAATATATCACAATAGTAAATTATATTATTTTTGAATTATCTTTATTCTTTTTTTATACCTCAAATAGAGGGATTTCTTTTTTAATTGTATTGATAATTCCCTCCAAATCAGTGTATTTTTCCAGTGTATTTAACCAAGAATGTTATACATCATGCTTCCTTTAAGAATCAAGAGCTTTTTTCAAGAAAGAAGTTTTATTTAAATAAGGCATTTAGCTCAGTAATTTTGAAAAGAATTATTGTTACTGGTAAAAATTAAACGATCTCCTTGAGACATTTCCCCCCCCTCATTTTCCAATATTACTTCTTCCCTTTTGACATCACTGTTTTATTTCTTCAGATGTTAGACAAAAAGGACTAGTCCTTCCATATATGAGGCAAAACTCTGAGACAAAAGTGAATTCTGAGCCAAAGTATGTTGAAAGCCTACATATTTTGTTCAATAGAAGAATAAAATCTCCATGTGGAATACCATATGTATTCATTCTGGGACTTTTAGGTTCATCAAATTCTGTCATTTCAATAGAATTAAATTCACCTCAGTAGCTCTCATTACAGAAGATGATAAAATAATGGCTCAGTCTTAGAGGAAGAAGGTCCATCAAAAAATAGCTAACCTTCTATTAGGGGAAAAATGAACATCTATGAATTCTTCAGTAGTAAAATAGAGCAGACCTTTTTTTTCTGTTTGTTTTGCATACATGTTTATTTGATATATAGGGAGTCAGAGATCTTAGAAATGCATTCCACCATGAGAAAGTAAATACAAAATCAGAGAAAAGGAGAACTGTCTGAAGTTGAAATGAGTCAAATGAAGTTAGAACACTACATAACACCATACACAAAAATAAACTCCAAATGGATTAAAGACCTAAATGTAAGACCAGACACTATAAAACTCTTAGAGGAAAACATAGGAAAAACACTCTTTGACATAAACCACAGCAAGATCTTTCTTGATCCATCTCCTAGAGTAATGGAAATAAAAACACAAATAAACAAATGGGACCTAATGAAACTTAAAAACTCCTACATGGCAAAGGAAACCATAAATAAGACAAAAAGACAACCCTCAGAATGGAAGAAAATATTTGCAAATGAAGGAACTGACAAAGGATTAATCTCCAAAATATACAAGGAGCTCATGCAGCTCAATATCAAAAAAACAAACAACCCAATTAAAAAATGGGTGGAAGACCTAAATAAACATTTCACCAAAGAAGACATACAGATGGCCAAGAGGCACGTGAAAAGCTGCTCAACGTCACTTATTAGAAAAATGCAAATAAAAACCACAATGAGGTACCACCTCACACCAGTCAGAATGGTCATCATCAAAAAATCTACAAACAATAAATGCTGGAGAGGGTGTGGAGAAAAGTGAACACTTTTGCACTGTTGGTGGGAATGTAAATTGATACAGCCACTGTGGAGAACAGTATGGAGGTTCCCTATAAAACTTAAAATAGAACTACCATATGACCCAGCAATCCCACTACTAGGCATATACCCTGAGAAAACCATAATTCAAAAGGACTCATGTACCGCAATGTTAATTGTAGCACTATTTACAATAGCCAGGTTATGGAAACAACCTAAAAGTCCAATGATAGATGAATGGATAAAGAAGATGTGGTATATATATATACAATGGAATATTACTCAGCCATAGAAAGGAATGAAGTTAGGTCATTTGTAGAGATGTGGATGGACCTAGAGTCTGCCATACAGAGTGAAGTAAGCCAGAAAGAGAAAAACAAATATCGTATATTAATGCATATATGTGGAATCTAGAAAACTGGTACAGATGAACCTATTTGTAGGGCAGGAATAGAGATATAGGCATAGAGAATGGACATGTGGACACGGGGGAAGAGGAGGGTGGAACGAATTGGGAGATTAGGTTTGACATAAATACACTACAATGTGTAAAATAGATAGGAAGTGGGAACCTGCTGTATAGCACACGGAGTTCAGCTCTGTGCTCTTTGCCTACCTAGATGGCTGGGATGGGGAGGTGGAAGGGAGATCCAAGAGGGAGGGGATATAGGTATACATATAGCTGATTCACTTCATTGTATAGCAGAAACTAACACAACATTGTAAAGCAATTTTACTCCAAAATATATATATATATATACCAAAAAAATGAGTGAATACAGTCATATCTAGAAACAACATAAGTGTTTACCCTAAGGAATAGTATTTTAACTGATATTCTTTGAGAACATGAGAATAAGCTCTCTCCCCAGTCCAATCGAGCTAACTGGGGTCAGATTGATGAAAATTGTAATCAATGTTTTTGTGCCTTACCTGGCCTTGAAAGGGAAAATAAGTTTTGATTATTGAAAACACAGTTAATTTAATAATAAGAACTTATTTAGCACAACTCAAGAAAGGGAAATACTTCTACAAGTCATCATATTCTATTTGCTCTATTTTTTGCTGATGAAGCAATATTCTGGTTATCAGATTAGATTCTAAGATAACTTGGAAAGGTGCTCTGGTTAAAGAACACAAAATTTTGGAACAGAACCGCTCTCTAGCAGCTGATTAAACCAAAATGTTCATAAATATGGCATTCAGGACTGGGATACCCAGGAGTCATGGGTTCTTCATCCTTATGCTTACTGGTGTTTTCTTCCTTCTAAAACATATAGCAAAATTATCATGAGAATAAAATGTCTCAGGAAGAAACTTCATTGTTTGCTACCTAATTATTGCTTCTGAAACTCAGATGAAAACTTTCAGATAACCTGAATTTGGGTCAGAATTGAGACCTCCAATGCCTGCCCCCTAATATAGCACTTCATGGCCAAGAATGATCATTTGATAACTAGTTTGGAAGAATTAACTATGTTCAGGGAGCCACTGTCAACATTTGATGACCAAAAAACTAAACATAAAGCCATTTGATTATAGCTTGTCGGATAGAAAAAAATAATAATCATTGAAATACAAACCCAAAAGGCAGATTCATATTTGACCTGGAAAATAGGGATGAAGACCTCTACTTTCCCCTACCCAGGAGAGTGAGAAGTGAATTTCTCTTGCCTTTCTCCTCCTGGGATGATCAGCCAGGAGACAGGCTCCTATTGGCATTGTTCATAGATGTAAGCTCCACTCTGACCAGCACAGGTCCAGCTCCACATATGATCAACATAGCACCTGAAGGAGTTTTTAAGGTACTGTGTTTAACTGAGAATGCTGAACTCTGCTCCCTCCTGCCTTTAGGCTTCAGAGCTGCACTAATCCTGAAGAAGCACTCCTTGCCATGCCTGATTTTGCTTATGTTCCATTCTATTGTTTTATAGTTGAGCATCACTTGCTGCTGCTACTAACACTTGCACCTTAATGGCAATGTTAATGATTACAATGGTGATGATACAGTTTTAAATTTGCATATCCTTTATGTGTTTCAAAATATCCTCATTCTAATTCACATGAATCTTCATAGTTAGTCTATTAGCATAGAATATAGTGATATTCATACAATTCAACAGGTGAGAACACTGCAAATCAAAGTGGTTATTTGGATTTCCAACAGCAGATTATTCCTGGGAGAACCTGGAATAAAATCCATCAAATGACTGGACTCCAGTATCTCCTTCAAAGGCACTTCCTGCTATTGGCAGAAACCAGTACTCTGAATCAAGGAAGTGCTTTCTTTTGAGTGTATAGAAGAGAACTCTGGAGACCTAGAAACAAGAGGGTATAAAGGGATCCAAAAAGCTCTTTTCTTGCTGAGCACCTGAAAGTATCACAACATTGTTAATCGGCTATACTCCAATATAAAATAAAGTTTTGTTTTTTTTTAAAGCCCTTTTCCTGTCCTGCCAGACATAGAGAATGGACTTGAGGACACGGGGAGGGAGAAGGGTAAGCTGGGACAAAGTGAGAGAGTGGCAAGAGTGGCATGGACATATATACACTACCAAACGGAAAATAGATAACTAGTGGGAAGCAGCTGCATAGCACAGGGGATATATGGACTTTGTGTCCACCTAGAGTGGTGGGATAGGGAGTGTGGGAGGAAGATGCAAGAGGGAGGAGATATGGGGATATATGTATATGTATAAACTAACACACTATTGTAAAGCAATTATACTCCAATAAAGATGTTTAAAAAAAAAAAGCCCTTTTCACCCCCTCAGGCCCATGTGCCCACAGGAAAAATACCAATCCAACATTTTCCTTTACAACTGATGTAAATCTTATTTAATTCCATGTATATGATTGATAACTACCTGCATTGTCCCTGCCTTCAAGTTACTTTCACTCCAGCAGTGCAGGTGGTTTCAATCACATACACAGGGTTGCTGAGCTGGGATAGGGGTGGTGAAGGGAAACACAGATATTAACCACGTATCAATTAAAAAATAATAATAAATTTTCAGGTAGAAACATAAACAGCACATTTAAGATACTTTTATTTCTTTAGATCTTATAAGAGGAGACAATGAGATGCTTTTAAGTGTTTGGGGGAAAAAATCCAGAGAAATATAAAAGATAGGGAAGAGTTAGAGGATGATTTTTAAACAGTAAGTTTTACGTGCTTTCCTTTTGAAAATGTCTGAGACAATTATCCTGTATGTGCAACAAAATATGCAATTCCCTTGGACATTCATTCTGTTTTATTATTACCTTAGCAGCCAATCATGAAAAGAAAGCAGACTCTGGCTTTTTTCATTCTATTTTTCTATCTATTTTTCATTCTAAACAGTAGAAAGTAAGCTTTAAGGACTTGAGATTGCAATGCAATTGAAGAGAAAAATAATCACAATTAAAGAGAATGAAGGGTGGAAGGGAAAGAGAAGGGGCTAGAAGAGAGCTTAGCAACTCAGAATGTGGCAGAAATTTTTGTGTCTGGTGACTTCACTGAAAGCCCCTGAGAAGAGGAGGAGGATGTTCACTTAGCCACCTTTAGATTGCCTACTACAACTATGGAAATACTTTCAGTTTAATAGGCAAAGGTTAAATGTATACATGGATGCTGATCTGAGGGTATCTTCCTTCCCATGAATCATAAACTATCATAGCTCATTGTCAGCTGAATTCCTACTAATACAGAAATGAAGGGCCTTAGAAGTAACTGAATGCCACTACTCACCTTGTTCAATTGTTTTTTTGTTTTTTTTCTATATGACTTTCAGCAGAATGAGGGGGAAAAGCCCAAGACTATAAATAGGTGATTAAAATCTGTCTCCACACAGTCTCTGACTAGCTATATTACCTATGTCAGGAAATTTAGTCTGTCTGGGTCTCATTTCATTTAAATGAGTAGACAAAGGTTTCATTCTATATATGCTTGTATTAGGGTCCACGTCCTAATGATAATACTGTAAGTGGAAAGTGCCAGAACATACGGTTTTAACTGTCTTAATAGCTGATAAGGTGTGAAATATATAAATATATATGTATGTGTGTGTGTGTGTGTATATATATATATATATATATATATGATGGCTTTATTTTGAGTACAGTGGAGTTTACTGCACAAAGCAAGCCACCATCTTCCTCCCTACCATTCTTGAGTTCAAACTAAATTGTGGAGGTTGTGGAGATGCTGCTTCATCCTTTAATTACAAACATGTATGGAGGATTTGATATAACTAATGATACAATGACAAGAGAGAGTTTCCCTTTCCTTATTGATTTTATCCTCTGTAATATTAAAAATAAAAAATATAATCAGCTGAAAATATATTTGGTTTCCATGATTATGAAGTTCTATAACTGTGTACATTTAATGTCACCAAGTTTTTGTCCTCCTCAGCACTGCCTACCTAAGCAGGAGTAAAGTGAGATAAATAATTTTTCTTTTGTTTTTATGTTGAATTCTGTATGTAGCCAAATTTATGCTTTGAAAGGAAAATAAAATCATGGAACTGAATAATCTAGAGCAATTGTCTGCCCTAGTATGTAGGCCCTAAGCTCTTCAAAAGAGATGTTTTATTGTATTGATTTTTGCATCCCAAAGCATCTGGCCCTGTCTCTGATGCAGAAAATGGTGCTTGGGATGATTAAAAAATAATTGTTCAAGAAAAACATACTAAATGTTCAAATTCTAAGTATATTGACTAATGAATTATCGAGACATGAACAAACACATGTAACCAACACCCAGGGTAAGAAATAAAATATATCTAGTGTTGTAAGTGCCCTCTCCATGCCCTTCCCAAGTACCACCTCTGCTCTTTCCCAAAGAGAACCACTGCCTGACTTCTAACATGACAGAGTATTTCTGCCTTGCCTTGGAACTCTATATGAATGGAACATTACAATATGTACTTGTGAATGTCTGGCTTCTTTGACTCATAATATTTGCAATATTCATCCACGGGGTTCTTTGTAGCTGTAGTACAGGCATTTTCACTCTCATATATTGTGACTTTTGTGAACGAAACAGACCTTTTCTTTTAATCCCTTCTACTGTCAATGGACATTTGAGAAGCTCCTAGGTTTGAGTTTCCATAAAAAAAATATTTCTGTAAAAATTCTGGTATATTTCTATTGGCATAGATGTAAATGTATTTCTGTTGGGTAGATACCTAGAAGCAGAAATATGGTTTCATCTGGCAGGCATTTATTGAGGTTGGTAGATACTTGTAGACAGATGCCCAAAATGGTTGTACAACTTTGCACTCCCTCCAAAAGTATGTTACAGTGCTGTCAGCCTTTTAAATTATAGCCATTGTGATGAGTGTGGGATGCCATATCCTTATGGTTTAATTAACTTTTCCTTCATTTTTAATAATTCCAAATGCCTTTTGTTATCTTATTGTTCATTTGGATATACTCTTTTGTGAATTGCCTATTTGTCTTTTTCTCACATTTTGAGTGGGTTGTCAGCCTTTTTCTTATACATAATAAATGTATAAATAATTATGTGTAAATAATTTATATACTATTATATAATATATAATATTATATCAATATAATATATATAACAATATAATATAATATATATTATATATTATAATATATATATATTCAAATTTTTGTTGAATATAGTATTATAGGTATTGTTTCCCACTAGTGACTCACGTTTTCACTTCATTTAATAAAGAGTTCTAAGCTTTAATGTACTTGATCATTTTATTCATTTATTGAAAAGATCTTTTTTTTGAAGATGATACTATCTACAGTAAATATATATATATATAGATAGAGAGAGAGAGTCTGATATACATATAGTCTGATAATTTTTGTAACTTAATTGGAGTTTAAGTCCATTTATATTTAATATGATTACTGATACTTGGGTATTTAACTACCTCTTACTATTTATTTTCTATTTGTACCACAGATGATTCTTTTTTTTTCCCTTTTTTCCTTTTGGGTTAATCAAGTATTTTTTATCATACAAATTTAATTTGTATTAGCCTAATACTTATACATACTTTTATTATTACCTTAATGTCTTAGGGATTTCAACATGTATCAATGACTACTAAAAATCTACCTTAAACTGAAACTTTTAATGCTTACCAGAAAATACAAGAACATTAAAGTACTTGAACTCCATGTTTCTTTCTGTATTTTGTAATATCTTATATATTTTAATCCTGCTTATATTTTGCATCCTACACTATTTTATTGTTGTTGCTTTAAACAAGGATTCAATAAGTCTAGCCTCCAGTCTGTTTATCTATGGCCTGTGAACTAAAAATATTTATATATGTATATATATATTAATGACAAAAATGAGTAATATGAAAAAGAGGGGCTATATGGCCAGCAAAGTGTAAAATATTTACTATCTGACCCATTATAGAAAAATATTTGCTGATCTCTGCTTTAAATTATCAATATTAATTTAGATTTACCAGTAGGTTTATTTTTTAGAGATCTTCTATCATTTTTACATTATCAGGTTTCACATCAGATCATTTTCTTTCTGCCTGAAGAATTCCTTTTAGTATATCTTTTACTGCAGGTCTATTCACAATACAAACTTTCATTTCTGGTAGATCTTTTTGCTTCATATAAAATTCGAATTGTCAGTTATTTTCTTTTAACTCCTGTCATTTCTTCTTTAAATTCAGCTACATGTCTTATTATTGCTCTTTTGAGGGTAATGGATTTATTTTTCTTCTAGTTGCTTTCAAGAGTTTTCTCTTTGTCTTTGGTTGCCTAATATTGTAACATGCTATAGCTAGGTTTTTTTTTTTAATCTAGTATTTATTGTTTGATATTTTTAGCATTTCTTGTATCAGTAATGATGTCTTAAAAGTGTTTTGGATTTTTGACTGGATTTTGGATTTTGGATTTTGAAATTCTCAGTCAGATTTTCTCAAAGTCTTGCTTCTAGCCCATTCTCTCTCCTCCTTTTCATGGGACTCCAATTTTATATTAATGTTTCACCAAGTTTCACATGCCTCTTATGATCTTTTTAATTTTCTTTTTGTTTTCCTTGGCTTTAATATTTTCTAATGATCAAGCTTGTAAACCTTTTTCTCTTCTATCTAATCTGCTATTAAGCTTATCTATTGAATTTTTGATTATTTTTTATTTCTAGAATTTCCATTTACATGTATGTATATATGTATAACCCAGTTTTATGTTAAAATTGTCTGTTTTTCAGATATAAAATTGTTTTGGTTAAGTTTTTAGTGTTTTGTTTTTCTGCAATAATTTTCTGTTTTATTTTGAATATTTTAAGCCTGTTTATTTAACTGTCCATGACTATTAACTCCATTACAGATATTCTCTATATTTATTTCTAAAGTCTTGGTTCTCTTGATTTTTAAATCATGCTATCTTATCTTTCATCTTCCTGAATAGTTTTGATTTAGTACTAGCCATTGTATAAGGATACTTTGAGGTGACAGAAATACTATTTTCTGACAGAAAATATTTACATTTAATTCTCATGGCTATATGGGAACTAGCAATTCCAAATGAATAACTTTCATTTTTTCAGAGATTAAGGTGATTTGAGTCTGAGATTAAATTCCTGTCAGGCTAGTCTATTTCTGGTTAAAAATTAGTCTCATCTCTCTGGCTTACCTTCTCATAGATTTTCAGCTCAAAATTCTTCATCGAATTGTTTAGCTCTCTGAGTCCTCCAAATAACTTTTATTTTTATATGTGGTTCATTTTTATAGTTGTTTTCAGTGGAAAGATTTTTTTTTTGATTAGTATTAATGACCTATTATGTCATTTGAGAAAGAGAACTCCTATAGAGGCATTTTATTTTTAAATATGAGCATCTAATATTCCCCCAAAGAAAAATGAAGATCATCAAAATTAAAAGTGTCTATAATTGATATATAGTCTAGACTGAAAAAAGAAATGAGTGCAAACATATGAACACCTGTCACCTATACTTTTATCTTTTTGATATTAATAGTACATGTTATTATATTTGCAATACAAAACACATGAAGCAGTAAATCAGCCCCTCTTCTGAAAAGTAGTACTGTGAAGGGGATGTTATTTTCTTTTAACAATTTTAGGGAAGAAAGATTAATTATGAGCAGATCTCAACTTATAGTAACACTAGAGAAGAAATATAATTAATAAAAAGAAAAAGAAAAGGAAAAAGGAGACTAAATTTTGAAGTTTGGATTCTGACAGGAACTGATATGGTGAGCAACTGCTCTGCTTAGAAGATGCTTTGAGATTTGACTCAGCTCCTTGACAACCCCCTTGAACAAGTTATTGAAGGTAGCAGTCCAGTAGTAATCAAGATTTATCTAAGAGAATCACTATTTCCATGGTCAATAATATCTTTCTCAAGGAGGACATTTAGAGGATCAGAGGACATCTACTGGTGCTTTTACTTCCCTTTTAATATACAGCTTCCCCAGTACGTAAATTAGCCATAAAACTGCATGTTATATATATATGTAGTGTGTTACTTTGTGAAAGAATAAGTTCTTTGTATTTTTAAAATAGAACTTCCCATGAACCACAAATAAGCTCTGGCATTTATACCACAGTAAAATAATTCATGGAGGCTAACACAATCGTGGCTGTGAGCTCTAACTAAAGCAAGTATCCATAGTGGAACCCAGAAATACACAGGAAATCAGGATATTTACATGATATTAGATAGAGACTGAGCTTAGATTGTAATGGAAAATGCATACAGAAGTATCTTTTGAATGTCTCTCACACCTTTCCAGTACCTCTTGGATGTGATTTCCCAGACTTCATTTGTGTTTCATTTGCTCTGTTCCAGATTATCTTATTCTTCTTTATCTGGTCAATTCCCAGTCATCTGGAATGAGAGAATAAGGACAAATAGATGGAGAAACATTCACAAGATAATGACTCAACTTTCCCTGTGTGATTCTAGCAAGAACTTTAAACTTATTTAAGTCTACTGTGTTGATTTATCCAGTTAAGATATAGCTAAATAGATGATGCAGCATACCAAATATGTGATCATGACAGAGAAAACGACATGTAATCTTGATGTTTAAACACTGAGAGATAACATGTGGTCAACAGCATTCTGGCCAGGTCTACATGTGTAACAAAAACCAGATCACATCATTGTCAAGATAATTAGAATAATAAAGTAAAGGTAGTATTGTTTGCTAATTCCTATCTTTAATGCTAATAACAGCAACAATTAGGAGTGAGCATTTTGCTGAAATTCTAGACAGGGGTTGGGGGTAGTCGTTGGAGTGGTTCAAGTATGCCCCATTAAGTAAGAAAGTACCATGTTTAGCATGGCAAGCCATTCACACAGAAAAGTGAAGGTTGTTTGTGTGCTATAAAATGGTAAGTGTTAAATAATAAAAATTATTCAAACTGAATATATAGCCATTGAAAGACACTGAGTAGAAAGTTGGAAATAAGAATGGAATGGTTTATCAAAACTATTGAGCTAAATTTTGAAAAATTATAATAGAGGACTTGGTATAATGGAAAGCAGAAATGATCAAGAGAAAAAATAATAGTGGGGCTTCCCTGGTGGCGCAGTTGTTGAGAGTCCGCCTGCCGATGTAGGGGACGCATGTTCGTGCCCCGGTCCAGGAAGATCCCACATGCCGTGGAGCGGCTGGGCCCATGAGCCATGACCACTGAGCCTGCGCGTCCAGAGCCTGTGCTCCGCAACGGGAGAGGCCACAACAGTAAGAGGCCCACGTATGGCAAAACAAACAAACAAACAAACAAAAACAATGGCTCAAAGCTTGAAAAGATATCAATAACATAAAAGGATGACTAAATTAGTTTAGCTAAAGACAGAGAATTCAGAGATATGGTCCCTAACTTGTAAAAAAAGGAGGTTTGGATGAACAGCCATGAATACTGTTATATATAATATAAATAAATGCATAACTACAGATTATGTGATGTCTGTTTTCTGATACACTTAACTAACTCAATCCAGCAGATCACTTTTAAAAAATGTATCTGTAATAATCCCGCTTGAATTATGTGAAAACTGTTTTATTAAAGCAATGCATCTGGTAGACTGGTGGTCCCACTTAACTTCTACAGAAAGTCTAGTGGAAATTTTTGCACAGTGATACATAGGGAACTCCCTTAGTAACTCCCTTAGAACTCATTAGTAACTAATATTGGCAGGGTGGTCCATAGGGATTGTACCCTTCTTTTGTTTATTTTTTTCCTCAAATAGTTGGTGAAATAAATTTACATAGAGATTCATAATAAATAGTATGGCTTTGTTTTTGTTTCTATGTTTCATTACTTAATAATACATTTCAGTGAGTTCTTCTGCCTATCTCATCCCGAGTCCTTTGTGTGTTCCACGCAATGTTCATGCCATTCCAAGAATGGTCAAGCAGCTGTTGGAGGCACTTGATATTGCTCAAACAATGTTTCCGTGCTCTCTGTAATTTCATTAAAAAGTCAGTCGAGGAAGGTGGAGCTCTTAGATGTGCATAATGTGAACATTTTCTGTAAAGAAAAATGGGCACCATTGCTTTGCCATTTGCATATAGATTTCCCCCCTACTGCTACTTGAAAAAATTAAGAGCTTCCACCCTATCATTTTCTTAAACATGTTCTTGAGAATGTCCACATTTATGTCAGCACTTCTTCAACATCCTAATGATGCTTTTGCGAGGACTGTGGCATCTGTATGGCTTGTTACCAGCCTAATGAAAAGTTGCTTTAGGTGTCCAAATAAACCTAAGAATGTTCTACGTTTTAGCTGACTGTAATATATCATCATGGCCTGCTTAAGTAGTGTAAACTGCAACATGATAAAGCAGCTAACAAAAACCTGTGAGAACCAGTAGCTGGGATAATGTGCATTCGTGTAAGGATAATATAGCAGCAATAAAAATTTCTATAACCAAAGGTTATATACCATACTTTTTAATGGAGTTCTTGGCTAACTGAGCTTTCTTCAACTGTAGACACCTGGGTACGGTGTTCCATTACAAACTGCTCCGAGTTTCTTCCCACTTGGAATAATATTAGTGAGCTAATTCTTCTGGTCTTGAGATTCTATTTTATTTAAATTGTACTTTTTGGGAATTGGATTGAGTCTTAACTGTACTTACAGTTAAAGCTCCAAACTGATTTTTCCTAAAAACATCATGGGTTCAAAGACTTTGTGATTTTTTTTAATGAACATCCTATTTCCTGCAGAATGAAGGGCAGAGCACTAAAACTAGCGGGTGGACACATTCAGTTATTTCATGATTACTTAGTGACTTCTTTCTCTGTACTCTCACCATTTCTGAAACTCACATTGTCTCTACCACTGCACTTGACATTAGGGTATGCTCATTATTGGGATTCTCCTTTACCATCCTGACCTATTGAAGCCCTAACCATTTTTTCTTCCCCATCCACTGTCCATGTCAAACGCTTTCACTTTTGTGAAAACTTTCCTATAGTCTCAGCCAGAGTTTTTTTGTTTTTTTGTTTGTTTGTTTGTTTTTTCCCTTCTCCAAATGAATGCCTATGGAAGGGATGCTGTAGTGATGCTTATCCTATTGTCACTAATTAAGCCACAGTCCTCTAGCTGTCACAAAGAAAACCCTTTTATCCAACATAATCAATAACTGTGGTGGGTTTGATAACTGAAGGAGTTAAAGGATGGGATGATTTTTTTAAGGATATACTCTTTAAATTCATTATTCTAACTTAAAACAGAGATGCATAAAATAATTCTTCAATATTTTGGTATTGTCCATGGCTTAATTTGAGTATAAATCTGGTGATTTTAATTTATCACTATTTTCCTTACATAAACTTTCCTAATGCATTATTTATGATTTCTAGATTGAAATTCTTTAAAATGGAGGCACATCTGAAATATACTTGTGTAAATTTATGGGTTTTTTTCCCTCCAATATTTATCATTATCCTACCTTGACTGAATTGGACAGTAGTATTATGTGGTAGCTCTTTTTGTAACTAAGAAATTGATTTTAATGAACCTTTCTATGGTAGTGTATTAGGTTTCTATTGCTGCATAACAAATTACCCCAAATTTAGCAGCTTAAAATAAAACACATTTATTATCTCACAGGTTTTGAAGGTCAGGACTCCTGACACAACTTATAGTTGGGTTCTCTGCTCAGAGGCCCACAAAGCTGATACCAGCTTGTCAACTACACTATATTCTCATCTGAGGTTTAACTAGGAGATAATCCTCTTTGAGGCTCCTTCAGGTTGTTGGCCAAATTTATATCCTTGTGGCTTTGTGACTGAGGATCCTGGCTTCTTACTGGCTATTTGCTGGAGGTGACCTTCAGGTCATAGAATCTGCCCACAGTTCTTTGATACATGGCTTTCTCTATAGGTAGTTTTCAACATGGCTCTTTGCTTCTTTAAGGCCAACATAAGAATCTCTATCTCTAGTGTGCTAAGATGGAGTCTTTTATAATGTATAGAATCATAGGAGAAACATGCCATCACCTTTGTCATATAACATAACCTAAGCAAGAGAGTGACATCTCCTTAGCTTTGTCATATTCTATTGGTTAGAAGAAAGTTACAGTTTCTACCTGTACTTAAGGTGAGTGATTATACAAGAGTATGATTCATTGGGGATCACTTTAGGATATGTCCATCATAGGCATTCAAATTAAATTACTTTTCTTAAGATTAACAGCTCTCTTTTTATATTCATCTTTCATCAGCTTATATAATATACAATTAAATTAAATAATTAGAATATCACATAAAATTGGTGTGAACATAATTGAAGATAAACACAACTGTGTCTTAGGAAGCATACAACTCAATTGATAAGAGTAAGTTTTCAGTCTACTATAGGACTCCATATGTATGCTTTATGGAAAGAATTGACAGTGTATGGAAAGCCAGTGAGTCCACATAAATGGGACAGTTCAGAGGATTTCATTGAACTGGTTGGAAATCCATTTAAGGTTATGGCTCATGATTTTATGTGCACACACACACACACACACACACACACACACTACACATACTGTGTTTGTATACAGCAAGCTCTCAATAAACAAGAACTAGATAAAGGAAGCTGGTGAAGCACTGCAATACAAGTACCATACAAACTATTTAGAGGGAGTAATTGGTAAATACAAAATGATGAAAATTTGATAGTCTGATAGTAAATCATAACATATTTGAGCTAATAGGAATATTAGGTGACATCTATTCTAGCTATCTCTTTATAAGTATGGAAACTTAGACCAGGGGAAGTTATCACTGAATCAGTATTGCATGCCTACTTTATTTATAAGTTCACTATAATAAGGAAAGAGAAAGATGTAAGCCAAGTGCTTTGAGATTATGATGAAACACATGCAAGTTTAGGTTACAAGCAGAGATTTAAGGAAGCTTAAATGTGGGATATTGGAGCTAGGCCCAGAAGAATTGGGATAGAGAAAGACAGAAAAATGAAGAAAAGCTTAGTCTTGATGGAAGATACAGAATTAGCTAAGGCACTGAGGCATGAAAGTTTCATAACTTACTCAGAGATCAAAAAGTGAAATTTCTCATTTTAGAGAAAAGGGTATTTTGAAGGAAGTAAGGTCTTCTTCAAAAAGTCAGAAGTATGTAAGGTCAAAGTGAAATTTTAAAGGGTCTTAGACTCTATACGAAGTGGTATGAATATTTTTTTTTTTTTTTTTTTTTTTTTGCGGTACGCGGGCTTCTCACCGTTGTGGCCTCTCCCGTTGCGGAGCACAGGCTCCGGACGCGCAGGCTCAGCGGCCATGGCTCACGGGCCTACCCGCTCCGCGGCATGTGAGATCTTCCCGGACCGGGGCACGAACCCGTGTCCCCTGCATCGGCAGGTGGACTCTCAACCACTGCGCCACCAGGGAAGCCCTATATTTTCTAATATATAGTAATATCCATAAGAGGTTTTAGAGTAATAATATGATCATGGGTGTTAAGAATACACTTGTAGATGTAGTTTATGAGATGAACTTGAATACAGAGGTGATATATGATCTAAATATACTCTAAGCCCAGGTGTGGACCTCTTCTTGAAGCACGAAAGTCAGAGTGGATGGGATATCCAAGTGGAATCAACTTCAAAGCCCAGAGTTCTTAAAGGGGCATATTTATGAGTATTGAATTCTCACAGGATAAAGACAAGAATAGAAATGGGTTCCAGAAAGTTTTCAAAATCTTCATTGACATTGTGGGTGGGATTAGGACATCAATCAGTAATGGTGACAGATGATGTGGGTGGTATACTTGGAAATAGTTTTCCAAGAAAGTCAGGGGAGGAGCCAGTGTTGAGTAGCATCGGAGAGCAGTCATGTGGACCTAAGGGAATTTCTAGTTCACTTTTGGCCCTAGGAGAATGCTTGTGGGAGAATGAAAAGCTGCCACTTAATGGTCATAGAAATGGTGCTTTCAAAAGAAAAGTTAACATTTTGGAGTAGTTGAAGAGATAGAAATAATCCTAAGAATCGTTGGAAGATATAGGAAAATTTCTGGGTAATAAAAGAAGAGTTCCTGAGTGTATAACACAAGGTTAGAAGTTGAGGCACACAGCATGAGGTTAAGAGAAAGTGATCATTAATTTCCAAACTCAAACTAGAATTTAGATCCTCTCACTGTACATAAACACCATATTAAAGAATGACATGGCTTATAGTTAAAAGGAACATCCATTAAGTATCTTCTTATCACAAAACATAAAACTTGTTTATACTTCAGCTGGATGACATCATGAAACAAGCATTGTTAGTACATCACTGCTATTGTAATGTTTCTGAAAATGTGTTTTCTTATGGTGGGGTCAACACAAATACTGTTAACTAAATGACTCCATTTGGAAATTTTGCATACACACTGCTTACTTCAAACCATCTCTTCTTTATATGCCCACCATATCTTTATGTAAATCCACACAATACTCAATCAACAAAGATAGTGTGAATTTCCTTCATGAGATGTGGAAGCTGTTTATTGACAGAGAGACAGCTCAATCCTACTGCCCAATCCTTAACTTTCTCCCTTCCAATCCAACCTACACTTTCTGTATTTCCATTAACCTTTACTGCTCAACCTCATCTTTATCTAATGACTCTACTATTCCTTTAGAGCTGTATTTTGTGAATAATGCCCTCTATTACTTATTTACTTGTTTCATAATTTTTCTTCCAAATTAAGTTCTCCCTGTCAAAGAACTCACAAGATCAGCTCTCATTCTAGAAAATTCCATCCTCAAACATATTACTTCTTTTGACTTCACTTTATCTATTTTAATATTGTTATACTTCATGAAAGAGCTGTCTATATCTACCATTAAAAATTCACTTTGTTTTTCATCAAAATCTGTTCTTCTCAGTGAGATGGTCAGTGGCCTTATAATAATAATTTTTTAAAACTCTAAGTTTTCCCTTGAGAGTTCCCCAAAAGGAAACTGTTTAATGACTTTCAGCTACTTTCTGTAGATTATTTTTCTACTTATTTTCTATTATGTTTTTCTAACATATTTCTATATTGCTCTATAGCATTTTAAACTTAAACTTATCATTGACTAATATTGAAATTTAAAACTATCCTATGCTTTCACTTTCTCAACTGTTGTCTCCTTTCTTTTAACAGATCTAAACACAAGACAACTCAGATTTACTTTATAAAATTAGACAGTTGTTTGGCCATATTCTGCCTTGATGCAAGTGAATAGGAAGCTCCTACAAGAACATAAGAGAACATTCTGTTAGGCGCTGATTAGGAAGTAAGAGTGAGATTGTCAAATTATAGTCAAGGTATTGCCATCCTCAAGTGTGCCTCATTAGAGCACAATCACAGTAATTGTATCTCTGTTCATTCACTTCCATTAATGCTTCATAGACTTTATTTTGTTTACTGCTGGATTCTAGAAAGCACCTAGCACATATTAGATGCCTAATAAATATCAGTTAAATAATGGAATAAACAGACTTATTTTCTTACCAGTCTCTTCTCCCTCTTAGCTTAATGTAGAGCCTTCAAAACTTTCTAAAGTAGTTTCAGATAATGCTCCCTCATTCTATTGCAGTTTCACTTTTAGATTTGTCTTTTAATAGGGTTGATTTGACACCTTCTCTTTATGTTTCTGGTTCCTTTTTAATTTTCTAGGTGGGTTCTTTCACAGAAACAGTAAGCTTTCCCAAAGCTGCTTCTCAGGTTATGATACCCCTTCAATCCTTGTAACTGTTGATTATATTATCTTTTGTTGAAGAATGTAGGTATTGAGGTGCTAAAAGCTGTATAAATAGTTAATGGAATGGAGACACTTGGGTGCATAATTCAATTGTATTAGATGAATAGATCAGATACGTTAGAGTCACAGCGCTGGCAATAGATGGGAGACTTCTTCAGAGCGATTAAAATACAGGACCAAGAGAGTTACTGGTGTTACAACTAGGATGAATTACTGCGACCAGCCAAGATATAATAATGTATGAATTATTGAATTGGCATCTTCCTGAGACAGCTTTGGTCACAGCCTTGCTATGTTCTGGAGATGACAGAAGGAGATTTGTGTGATGTAAATCTATAATCAAAGGGTGTTCAGGATGAAAGATGACCTCCAAGGTTATAAACCTGAGTAGGAGACTGCATCACTACATGAAAAAGAAACAGTAAAATATGAAGCATTCTTCAGTTAGTAGTTGGAAGCCGAAGAAACTCTACTCTCTTACAAATTTAACTCTAGGAAAGTTTCAGATAGTCAGAGATAGAATGTAAAATACTGAGATGATCATGCTTTTGGTGGCTGAGGTGAGGAAAGTAGATCAGTGCAATATGATGTTAAACATGTTTCTTGAAATTACGCCTAAAAAAATGATTAGAAACTAATTAAAACATTTGGGCTTTGAGGAGCAGAGAGACCTAAGATTACACACACACATACACACATACACACACACTGCATTTACCTAGCAAATAGTTAGGTAATTTGGGTTCTATATATAGTTAGAAGCAGGTTATTTTGTTAATATACTGATGATTTCATATAAGTAGATCAAAGGGATACCATTATTTTGGAAGGTAATCTGAAAAATATGCTCTGATCCTGCTGACCAGAAACATTCTTTTTCTTCTGAACTCAGCTAACAAGAGCTGAGCAAGATTCCTGCAAGAGGAACCCAGATAGGCTAGGAACACATTCCTTTGCCATCACTTCTTGACACACTGAGTGATGGAGATGGATCTGAGATGCAGCAATTCCTTCCTGAAAACAAAGTAACCTTTACAAAGGGCTGTTAAACTGCTGTCTTAGGTTTGATTTTTCTGTCCTCAGTAAAGTCCTTTATTTTTTACTATTAAATGGTCATATTTATGGATGACATTATTTTTGTCCAATGACTGTTTCAAGAAACAATAGGTCAAAAGTAGCAAACTATAGACAAAAGCTGGGGCTATGGAGAAAATTATCCCAAATAATAGATCATGGTTGGTTCAGTCTGAGAGAGCATCCTCCAGGAAATTGTGCCAGATATTCAGGGAAAATCTCTTATAGACATGGTTTTAATTTAATGTAATGAAATAGTAATGCATAGATTTATACCATGCAATAAGACATCTTTATGTCTATACATAATTTCAAACTACATATGAAAAATACAGTAACTCAAATTAATGCATTTCTAACATATGATCAATTGCATTGCATTTCCTGGCTGTTAAAATTGTGTTTTATAGCATCAATAACAATTGTAATAAAAAGTGTTTCCTTATTAGGTCCCTCATCTTTTTTTTAAGAAAGGCAATAATGTAAAATTATCTTCAAAGTTACTTTCTTTTTAAAAATGACTTAATTGTTCTTATATTGTGTAATAAAGAGAAGTATTGACAAAATTAATTCCAATAAAACCCCCACACTATTTTGCTCTTTTGCTTTCTTATAAGACAACAAAGATACATCAAAGACAACTGAAAAATAGTCCTAGAAAAAGAACTTATTATTACTTACATAGTGTCAGAATAAATAAAATATAATTTCTTTTGTTTATTGACTTGAAAAATTTAAATCACTGCTCTTTTATTTGTAAATAATTAATTATTTTCAGAATTTTATTTACTTAAATTGTTTAAAACGTACTCAAAAGAACTAATATTTAGGTTGTCTGTATTTTTTCATCTCCGATGAGTATTATGCTTTCTTTTCCATTGCATGCACAGAGGCTTCCAGCCATCGTTTTTTCCCCCTCTGCTGTTCTCCAGACTAGAGAAAATAATATTTCTTACTCAAGAAGAGGGTAGATAATTCAATAAAATAATTTGTGGAGGGGTTTAGAATTTTCTCACTCCCTAACAATTGGAGAGAATTGATTTCTATTTATATTGAGAATAACATTAATTTTTAAATTTCTGTTTTCAAGCCTCTGAATGTTTATTCTGTGCAACCAAGATTTGTTGGCATTCTCATGTCACCTAGTGGACTCTACAGCTGTGATAATTGTAAAGTAGGTAAGCAGCCATAAAAGCCTCTATATTCAAAAAATCCAGAAGGGAAAAATACATTTGACAAAAGACACAGGATTAAGTATTTTGTACTATAGTTCACGAAACATTAATTCTATACATTTTTAAAATGAAAATAAACCTGCTACTGAAGTCTACTAAGATTGACTTGAAATGGCCTTTTCTGGCCTGGACATTTATGAAACACTAGGGATTATTCTCATAATAATTAGTGAGCTTGTGTCCTGCACCCACCATGGACAACATCCAGTGCTACATGCTGAAATCCCTGCCTTGTGGAGTATGAAATCCACCTAGGGGAAAAAAAATCTTACACATGAAAATACAAATAACAGTACATAGTAATAGATGGCAAGAGTCATGATGAGGACCCAGGGTAAGATTCATAATATAAAATATGTTTTAAACTCTATTCACTGAAAATCAATTTTCCTTTTCACTCTTATTTTTTGTTCCCAGTATATAGATTCATGGATGGAGTATTTCTTTTCACTGGTGCACAGTTTTGAATTGGAGAGTTGTGTAAGGATACTTTTTCTCCACTCAGCCAATATGCTCATCTCCCAGGAGGAAACATTTTCTAGATTCTCTCATTTCTCAGAAACCCATGGATGAGCCTGGCAATTGACATTTTTAAATTACTGATGACCTGTAGTATTAATCCTTTCACCTTGCTAAGGCATGCCTGCTCGGCCATGGTAATCAGACTTTTTTACTCATCATAATCCCATTAACAAATTGAAAGATAGAACAAGAATTTTTTTACCAACCCCTCTGACAGGAAGCAGTGCAAAGGGGTTATAATTATGGATTATGTATTTTATTATACATTGGAGCAAGCACACATTAGCCTAATTAAAAACACAGTGTGAATATTCAACTGCATCGAGCTGCAAATGTTTAAGGGCTGTCTGTAACAGCTGAAAATATATTTTGGTCTCATAGCAAACCTCATCAAGTTGTATGGAAAACTGAGTTCAGGCATTGAGGATTGCACATTTCTTGTGTTGGCAGGTTTACTGAGACCTCCTCTTGTAAAACACTGGCTAATCTAGGACTCAGAAACAAAGCATATCTGAATGAACCACAAAATTATGAAGTGAGGTTTCGCTGAGGCCTACTAATGGAAAGAAGTCAGATTTTGTTTCACTAAACATCCCAACCTGAACTCAGTTTCACTAAATATCCTGATCTGATTTCAGTTTCACTAAATATCCCGATCTACCTTTAGAAGAACCTTTGAGTGAGAATAAACCTACACCAGACCTAAGCAGAAAATACTGCTTCAACACTTGAAGAAGCTATCTTATTGTGAACTTCCAATATTGGCTTGGAATCATAGAACTGTAGAGCTAGATTAGCATGTCCAGGCAATACAGTCCAACTCTCAAATTAGAAGATCCAACAGGTGAAATGACTTGTCTAAATGCTTAGAGTAGACAAGGAGCAGAGCTGGACCAGTATAGCCACAAACATTTGGTCAGGCTGCTCATTGCATAATTCTAGGTGGCACCAGTTATGAAAACTATAAGTGGGAGGAGAAGGCGGAAGATGGCGGAAGAGTAAGACGCGGAGATCACCTTCCTCCCCACAGATACACCAGAAATACATCTACACGTGGAACAACTCCTACAGAACACCTACTGAAGGCTAGCAGAAGACCTCAGAGGTCTTCTGCTAGCAAGAAACTCCCCACGTACCTGGGTAGGGCAAAAGAAAAAAAGAAAAAAACAGAGACAAAAGAATAGGGACAGCACCTGCACCAGCGGGAGGGAGTTGTGAAGGAGGAAAAGTTTCCACACACTAGGAAGCCCCTTCGCAGGCGGAGCTGCGGGAGGCGGAGTGGGCAGCTTGGGAGGCAGAGTGGGGAGCTTCGGAGCCGCGGAGGAGTGCACAGCAACAGGGGTGCAGAGGGCAAAGCGGGGAGATTCCCGCACAGAGGATCGGTGCCGACCGGCATTCAGCAGCCCGAGAGGCTTGTCTGTTCACCCGCCGGGGCGAGCGGGGCTGGGGCTGCGAGCTGAGGCTCGGGTTTCGGTTTCGGTCAGAGCGCAGGGAGAGGACTGGGGTCGATGGCTTGAACATAGCCTGAAGGGGTTAGTGCACCACGGCTAGCCGGGAGGGTGTCCGGGGAAAAGTCTGCACCTGCCGAAGAGGCAAGAGACTTTTTCTTCCCTCTTTTCTTCCTGGTGCGCGAGGAGAGGGGTTTAAGAGCGCTGCTTAAAGGATCTCCAGAGATGGGCGCGAGCCGCGGCTAAAAGCGCGGACCCCCAGAGACGGGCGCGAGCCGCGGCTAAAACCACGGACCTCAGGGACGCGTGGGAGACGCTAAGGCTGCTGCTGCCGCCACCAAGGGGCCTGTGTGTGAGCACAGGTCACTATCCACACCCCTCTTCCGCGGAGCCTGTGCAGCCCGCCACTGCCAGGTTCCCGGGATCCAGGGACAACTTCCCCGGGAGAACGCACGGCAGGCCTCAGGCTGGTGCAACGTCACGCCGGCCTCTGCCGCTGCAGGCCCACCCCACACCCAGTGCCCCTCCCCCCCCCCCCCCGGCCTGAGTGCGCCAGAGCCCCCGAATCAGGGGCTTCTTTAACCCCATCCTGTCTGAGCAAAAAACAGATGCCCTCCAGCGACCTACACGCAGAGGCAGGACCAAATCCAAAGCTGAGCCCCTGTGAGCAGTGAGAACAAAGAAGAGAAAGGGAAATCTCTCCCAGCAGCCTCAGAAACAGCGGATTAAAGCTCCACAATCAACTTGATGTACCCTGCATCTGTGGAATACATGAGTAGACAGCGAGTCATCCCAAATTGAGGAGATGGGCTTCGAGAGCAAGATCTATGATTTTTTCCCCTTTTCCTTTTTTTGTGAATGTGTATGCTTCTGTGTGAGATCTTGTCTGTATAGTTTTGCTTCCACCATTTGTCCTAGGGTTCTATCCATCCACATTTTTTTTTTTAATTTTTTTTCTTAATAATTAATTTTAATAACTTTATTATACTTTACCTTCTTTCTTTCTTTCTTTCTTTCTTTCTTTCTTTCTTTCTTTCTTTCTTTCTTTCTTTCTTTCTTTCTTTCTTTTGTTCCTTCCTTCCCTCCTTTAGACAATGAATCATCCCAAATTGAGGAGGTGGTCTCTGAGAGCAAGATTTATGATTTTTTCCCCTTTACCTCTTTTTGTGAGGGTGTATGTGTATGCTTCTGTGTAAGATTTTGTCTGTATAGCTTTGCTTCCAACATTTGTCCTAAGGTTCTATCCGTCCCTTATTTTTTTTTTTTTCTAAATAATTATTTTTTAATTCAATAACTTTATTATACTTTATTTTATTTTACTGTATCTTCTTTCTTTCTGTCTTTTTTCCTTCCTTCCCTCCTTCCTTCCTTCCTCCCTCCCTCCCTCCCTACTTTCTTTCCTTCTTGCCTTCTTTTCTTCTTTGCTTCTTTCTATCTTTCTTTCTTCCTTCCTTCCTTCCTTCCTTTCTTTCTTTCTTCCTTCCTTCCTTCCTTTCTTTCTTTCTTTCTTTCTTTCTTTCTTTCTTTCTTTCTTTCTTTCTTTCTTTCTTTCTTTCTTTCTTTCTTCCTTTCTTTCTTTCGTTCCTTCCTTCCTTACCTCCTTTAGACAATGAATCATCCCAAATTGAGGAGGTGGTCTCTGAGAGCAAGATTTATGATTTTTTCCCCTTTACCTCTTTTTGTGAGGGTGTATGTGTATGCTTCTGTGTAAGATTTTGTCTGTATACCTTTGCTTCCAACATTTGTCCTAAGGTTCTATCCGTCCCTTATTTTTTTTTTTCTAAATAATTATTTTTTAATTCAATAACTTTATTATACTTTATTTTATTTTACTGTATCTTCTTTCTTTCTGTCTTTTTTCCTTCCTTCCCTCCTTCCTTCCTTCCTCCCTCCCTCCCTCCCTCCTTTCTTTCCTTCTTGCCTTCTTTCCTTCTTTGCTTCTTTCTATCTTTCTTTCTTCCCTTCTTTCTTTCTTTCTTTCTTTCTTTCTTTCTTTCTTTCTTTCTTTCTTTCTTTCTTTCTTTCTTTCTTTCGTTCCTTCCTTCCTTCCCTCCTTTAGACAAAGAATCATCCCAAATTGAGGAGGTGGTCTCTGAGAGCAAGATTTATGATTTTTTCCCCTTTACCTCTTTTTGTGAGGGTGTATGTGTATGCTTCTGTGTAAGATTTTGTCTGTATACCTTTGCTTCCAACATTTGTCCTAAGGTTCTATCCGTCCCTTATTTTTTTTTTCTAAATAATTATTTTTTAATTCAATAACTTTATTATACTTTATTTTATTTTACTGTATCTTCTTTCTTTCTGTCTTTTTTCCTTCCTTCCCTCCTTCCTTCCTTCCTCCCTCCCTCCCTCCCTCCTTTCTTTCCTTCTTGCCTTCTTTCCTTCTTTGCTTCTTTCTATCTTTCCTTCTTCCTCCCTTCCTTCCTTCCTTTCTTTCTTCCTTTCTTTCTTTCTTTCCACTTTTTCTCCCTTTTATTCTCAGCCAAGTGGATGAAAGGCTCTTGGTGATGCAACCAGGAGGCAGTGCTGTGCCTCTGAGGTGGGAGAGCCAACTTCAGGACACTGGTCTACAAGAGACCTCCCAGCTCCACATAATATCAAATGATGAAAATCTCCCAGAGATCTCCATCTCAACACCAGCACCCAGCTTCACTTAACAACCAGCAAGCTACAGTGCTGGACAGCCTATGCCAAACGAAGAGCAAGACAGGAACACAATCCCACCCAATAGCAGAGAGGCTGCCTAAAATCATAATAAGGCCACAGACACCCCAAAACACACCACCAGACGTGAACCTGCCCACTAGAGAGACAAGATCCAGCCTCATTCACCACAACACAGGCACTAGTTCCCTCCACCAGGAAGCCTACACAACCCACTGAACCAACCTTAGCCACTGGAGACAGACATCAAAAACAGCAGGAACTACGAACCTGCAGCCAGCAAAAAGGAGACCCCAAACACAGTAAGATAAGCAAAATGAGAAGACAGAAAAATACACAGCAGATAAAGGAGCAAGATAAAAATGCACCAGACCTGGGCTTCCCTGGTGGCGCAGTGGTTGGGAGTGTGCTTGCCGATGCGGGGGACGCGGGTTCGTGCCCCGGTCCGGGGGGATCCCACGTGCCGTGGGGAGGCTGGGCCTGTGAGCCATGGCTGCTGGGCCTGCGCATCCGGAGCCTGTGCTCTGCGGCGGGAGAGGCCACAGCAGGGAGAGGCCCACGTACCACAAAAAAAAAAAAAAAAATACACCAGACCTAACAAATGAAGAGGAAATAGGCAGTGTACCTGAAAAAGAATTCAGAATAATGATAGTAAGGATGATCCAAAATCTTGGAAATAGAATGGGCAAAATGCAAGAAACAGTTAACAAGGACCTAGAAGAAATAAAGATGAAACAAGCAACGATGAACAACACAATAAATGAAATTAAAGTACTCTAGATGGGATCAATAGCAGAATAACTGAGGCAGAAGAATGGATAAGTGACCTGGAAGATAAAATAGTGGAAATAACTACTGCAGAGCAGAATAAAGAAAAAAGAATGAAAAGAACTGAGGACAGTCTCGGAGACCTCTGGGACAACATTAAACACACCAACATTCAAATTATAGGGGTTCCAGAAGAAGAAGAGAAAAAGAAAGGGACTGAGAAAATATTTGAAGAGATTATAGTTGAAAACTTCCCTAATACGGGAAAGGAAATAGTTAATCAAGTCCAGGAAGCACAGAGAGTCCCATACAGGATAAATACAAGGAGAAATATGCCAAGACACATATTAATCAAACTGTCAAAAATTAAATACAAAGAAAGCATATTAAAAGCAGCAAGGGAAAAACAACAAATAACACACAAGGGAATCCCCATAAGGTTAACAGCTGATCTCTCAGCAGAAACCCTACAAGCCAGAAGAGAGTGGCAGGACATACTGAAAGTGATGAAGGAGAAAAACCTGTAACCAAGACTACTCTACCCAGCAAGGATCTCATTCAGATTTGATGGAGAAATTAAAATCTTTACAGTCAAGCAAAAACTGAGAGAGTTCAGCACCACCAAACCAGCTTTACAACAAATGCTAAAAGAACTTCTCTAGACAAGAAACACAAGAGAAGGAAAAGACCTATAATAACGAACTCAAAACAATTTAGAAAATGGGAATAGGTGTATACATATCGATAATTACCTTAAATGTAAATGGACTAAATGCTCCCACCAAAAGACACAGATTAGCTGAATGGATACAAAAACAAGACCCTTATATATGCTGTCTACAAGAGACCCACTTCAGACCTAGAGACACATACAGACTGAAAGTAAGGGGATGGAAAAAGATATTCCATGCAAATGGAAACCAAAAGAAAGCTGGAGTAGCAATTCTCATATCAGACAAAATAGACTTTAAAATAAGGACTATTAGAAGAGACAAAGAAGGACACTACATAATGATCAAGGGATCAATCCAAGAAGAAGATATAACAATTGTAAATATTTATGCACCCAACATAGGAGCACCTCAATACATAAGGCAAATACTAACAGCCATAAAAGGCGAAATCGACAGTAACACATGCATAGTAGGGGACTTAAACACCCCACTTTCACCCATGGACAGATCATCCAAAATGAAAATAAATAAGGAAACACAAGCTTTAAATGATACATTAAACACGATAGACTTAATTGATATTTATAGGACATTCCACCCAAAAACAACAGAATACACATTTTTCTCAAGTGCTCATGGAACATTCTCCAGGATAGATCATATCTTGGGTCACAAATCAAGCCTTGGTAAACTTAAGAAAATTGAAATTGTATCAAGTATCTTTTCTGACCACAATGCCATGAGACTAGATATCAATTACAGGAAAAGACCTCTAAAAAATACAAACACATGGAGGCTAAACAATACACTACTTAATAATGAAGTGAGCACTGAAGAAATCAAAGAGGAAATAAAAAAAAATACCTAGAAACAAATGACAATGGAGACACAACGACCCAAAACCTATGGGTTGCAGCAAAAGCAGTTCTAAGGGGGAAGTCTATAGCAATACAAGCCCACCTTAAGAAGCAGGAAACATCTCAAATAAACAACATAAACTTCAACCTCAAGCAATTAGAGAAAGAAGAACAAAAAATCCCCAAACCTAGCAGAAGAAAAGAAATCATAAAAATCAGATCAGAAATAAATGAAAAAGAAATGAAGGAAACAATAGCAAAGATCAATAAAACTAAAAGCTGGTTCTTTGAGAAGATAAACAAAGTAGATAAACCACTAGCCAGACTCATCAAGAAAAAAAGGAGAAGACTCAAATCAATAAGATTAGAAATGAAAAAGGAGAAGCAACAACTGACACTGCAGAAATAAAAAATATCATGAGAGATTACTAGAAGCAACTCTATGCCAATAAAATGGACAATCTGGAAGAAATGGACAAATTCTTAGAAATGCACAACCTGCCAAGACTGAATCAGGCAGAAATAGAAAATATGAACAGACCAATCACAAGCACTGAAATTGAAACTGTGATTAAAAATCTTCCAACAAACAAAAGCCCAGGATCGGATGCCTTCACAGGCGAATTCTATCAAATATTTAGAGAAGAACTAACACCTATCCTTCTCAAACTCTTCCAAAATATAGCAGAGGGAGGAACACTCCCAAATTCCTTCTACAAGGCCACCATCACCTTGATACCAAAACCAGACAAGGATGTCTCAAAGAAAGAAAACTACAGGCCAATATCACTGGTAAACATAGATGCAAAAATCCTCAACAAAATACTAGCAAACAGAATCCAACAGCACATTAAAAGGATCATACACCATGATCAAGTGGGGTTTATTCCAGGAATGCAAGGATTCTTCAATATACACAAATCAATCAATGTGATAAACCATATTAACAAATTGAAGGAGAAAAAACATATGATCATCTCAATAGATGCAGAGAAAGCTTTTGACAAAATTCAACACCCATTTATGATAAAAACCCTGCAGAAAGCAGGCATAGAGGGAACTTTCCTTAATATAATAAAAGCCCTATATGACAAGCTCACAGCCAACATCATCCTCAATGGTGAAAAAATGAAAGCATTTCCACTAAGATCAGGAAAAAGACAAGGTTGCCCACTTTCACCACTATTACTCAACATAGTTTTGGAAGTTTTAGCCACAAAAATCAGAGAAGAAAAGGAAACAAAAGGAATCCAAATCTGAAAAGAAGAAGTAAAGCTGTCACTGTTTGCAGATGACATGATACTATACATAGAGAATCCTAAAGATGCTACCAGAAAACTACTAGAGCTAATCAATGAATTTGGTAAAGTAGCAGGATACAACATTAATGCACAGAAATCTCTGGCATTCCTATACACTAATGATGAAAAATCTGAAAGTGAAATCAAGAAAACACTCCCATTTACCATTGCAACAAAAAGAATAAAATATCTAGGAATAAACCTACCTAAGGAGACAAAATACCTGTATGCAGAAAATTATAAGACACTGATGAAAGAAATTAAAGATGATACAAAAAGATGGAGAGATATACCATGTTCTTGGATTGGAAGAATCAATATAGTGAAAATGACTCTACTACCCAAAGCAATCTATGGATTCAATGCAATCCTTATCAAATTACCACTGGCATTTTTCACAAAACTAGAACAAAAAGATTCACAATTTGTATGGAAACACAAAAGACCCCGAATAGCCAAAACAATCTTGGGAACAAAAAAAGGAGCTGGAGGAATCAGGCTCCCTGACTTCAGACTATACTACAAAGCTACAGTAATCAAGACAGTATGGTACTGGCACAAAAACAGAAAGATAGATCAATGGAACAGGATAGAAAGCCCAGAGATAAACCCACACACATATGGACACCTTATCTTTGATAAAGGTGGCAGGAATGTACAGTGGAGAAAGGACAGCCTCTTCAATAAGTGGTGCTGGGAAAACTGGACAGATACATTTAAAAGTATGAGATTAGATCACTCCCTAACACCATACACAAAAATAAGCTCAAAATGGATTAAAGAGCTAAATGTAAGGCCAGAAACTATCAAACTCTTAGAGGAAAACATAGGCAGAATGCTCTATGACATAAATCACAGCAAGATCCTTTCTGACCCACCTCCTAGAGTAATGGAAATAAAAACAAAAATAAACAAATGGGACCTAATGAAACTTCAAACCTTTTGCACAGCAAAGGAAACCATAAACAAGACCAAAAGACAGCCCTCAGAATGCGAGAAAATATTTGCAAATGAAGCAACTGACAAAGGATTAATCTCCAAAGCTTACAAGCAGCTCAAAAACAAAAAAACAAACAACCCAATCCAAAAATGGGCAGAAGTCCTAAATAGACATTTCTCCAAAGAAGGTATACAGACTGGCAACAAACACATGAATGAATGCTCAACATCATTAATCATTAGAGAAATGCAAATCAAAACTACAATGAGATATCATCTCACACTAGTCAGAATGGCCATCATCAAAAAATCTAGAAACAATAAATGCTGGAGAGGGTGTGACGAAAAGGGAACACTCTTGCACTGCTGGTTGGAATGTGAATTGGTTCAGCCACTATGGAGAACAGTATGGAGATTCCTTTAAAAACTACAAATAGAACTACTATATGACCCAGCAATCCCACTACCGGGCATATACCCTGAGAAAACCAAAATTCAAAAAGAATCATGTACCAAAATGTTCATTGCAGCTCTATTTACAATAGCCCAGAGATGGAAACAACCTAAGTGCCCATTATCGGATGAATGGATAAAGAAGATGTGGCACATATATACAGTGGAATATTACTCAGCCATAAAAAGAAGCAAAATGGAGTTATTTGTAATAAGGTGGATACACCTAGAGTCTGTCATACAGAGTGAAGTAAGTCAGAAAGAAAAAGACAAATACCGTATGCTAACACATATATATGGAATTTAAGAAGAAAAAGAAATGTCATGAAGAACCTAGGGGTAAGACAGGAATAAAGATACAGACCTACTCCAGAACGGACTTGAGGATATGGGGAGGGGGATGGGTGAGCTGTGACAGGGCGAGAGAGAGTCATGGATATATACACACTAACAAACGTAAGGTAGATAGCTAGTGGGAAGCAGCCGCATGGCACAGGGATATCGGCTCGGTGCTTTGTGACTGCCTGGAGGGGTGGGATAGGGAGGGTGGGAGGGAGGGAGACGTAAGAGGGAAGAGATATGGGAACATATGTATATGTATAACTGATTCACTTTGTTATAAAGCAGAAACTAACACACCATTGTAAAGCAATTATACCCCAATAAAGATGTAAAAAAAAAAAAAAAAAAAACTATAGTGAAAAATCTTCAGAGCCCCTTGCAGAAGCTCTAGAAGTTTCCATGGTTCACAGTTCATTTCATGACCCAATACCTTCTTAATCTACCTACTTTAAGTATTGAATTTTTTCCAATGTTTCATCAGGATAAAACTCTTCTATCTCTGACTTAAATTATTTTTATTGAAATTGTATTCTCCTTGTTTTACCATCAGATGTAATACTTCTTTAAAATGTGCTATTGTGCTATTGACCTCTACTGATAAAAACTATTTTTCTCTTTCACATAAGCATTGAGCCTTGGTCCAGAAAGTGAACCATTATGACTTAACTTCGGTGCACTAATATATCAGTGAAAATCACACATGGGACAAAGCTAAATATAAGATCACTGAGCAAGGATGGGTAGAAATATAACCCTTCCAGCATGTAACACTATGACAAGAAGAGCTCAAAGAGTATGGTACATGCTGTCATCTACTTGTATTGGACACAGGGTGACTGGGTGTAGGTCATGACATCAAAACAGAGTTGGTTCTTTCCTAAACATGTTACATAAACATGAATCAAATCCACTCTCTTTGGGCTTCCCTGGTGGCGCAGTGGTTGAGAGTCCACCTGCCGATGCAGGGGTCACGGGTTCGTGTCCCAGTCTGGGAAGATTCCACACGCCGCGGAGCGGCTGGGCCCGTAAGCCATGGCCGCTGAGCCTGCGCATCCGGAGCCTTTGCTCCGCAACAGGAGAGGCCACAACAGTGAGAGGCCCGCGTACCACCAAAAAAAAAAAAAAAAAAAAAAAAATCCACTCTCCTGCTCTACATCTCTATTCTGATCTATCATCATCTTACACCTGAAAGATGTCAATAGTCTCCACATTGATCACCTTTTTCCATAGTTGCCTACATTTAACCCATCCTCCACAAAGCAGTCATCAAATATTCTTTTTTTTTTTTTTTTTTTTGCGGTACGCGGTCCTCTCACTGTTGTGGCCTCTCCCGTTGCAGAGCACAGGCTCCGGACACGCAGGCTCAGCGGCCATGGCTCACGGGCCCAGCCGCTCCGCGGCATGTGGGATCTTCCCGGACCGGGGCACGAACCCGCGTCCCGTGCATCGGCAGGCGGACTCTCAACCACTGCGCCACCAGGGAAGCGCCATCAAATATTCTTAATATTCAAATCTCATTATATTGTCTTCCCTTTAAACTATTTCAGTAACTGGCTAATGCCACTAAAATAGAGACCAAACATTTTACCATTGCTTCCAAGGTCAGGCCAGTTCTTCTGACCTTCTCTTTGCCTGCTTTTTTCCCACTACCATGGTCATCATTCTTTTCCACCTATGCACCAAGATACTTCCTGTGTCAGCAATTTTGAATCAATAATTTTCTCTCCCTGGAAAACTTTTTCTCTTGCTTTTGGAATAATCAAAACTGTATCTCTTTATCTTGCAAGCTTCAGCATAAATATTATTTCATCAAGGAATTCTTCCTGTTCCCATCTCACAACTGTGCCCCATACCCGAGGCAAGGCATTGTGTAATCTGCTTTCTGGAATTTATTATAATTGCAATTTAACAATATTCTGTGTAACTAATAATTTAATATTTATCTCTTCCCCTAGATTAAAAGTTCCATGAGGTCCCAGACCCAGTCTTTTTTTTTTTTTTCATCACTCTGTTCCCAGCATAGAGAATAGTGACTATACATAGCACATAGTAGACATAATAAGTATTGTAGAATGAGTGAATGAAGGGGTGCTGGGTAGCATATAATGTCAGCCACACACATTGGGTAGGAAGTAATGAAATCAAATCTCTGAGACTGCAGGGCACTTGCACATCCTGTTTCATCTGCTTGGAATAATCTCCTTTCTGCTTCACTTTAATGTCTGCTAAACATTCAGGGCCTAGTACAAACATCACCTCATAATGATTCACACCTGCAGGCTAGTTCCCTCTGTTGGACTCTTGTGGCATCTTTTCACTTCCATTTATAACATTTTTAATGATAATTTTATATTTAATTGTGCAAAAGTTTGATCATTGTCTTGCTTGCACTTAAGCTTAAAGAATACAATTAACATACATTTCTGCTTACCAACATGCTAGGTTCTCAGGACAGTGCCTACTACATAGTAGGCTCTTAGGAAATGTGTATGAAATGGATAAGGTAATGAATATTCAGTATGTGTCTTTATGGAATCAAGATGTCCACTCTGAAAAGAATTGTTACTGCCATCATAGTGGTTATGTGTGTGTGTGAATTTTGGGCATTAACACTAGCTGAGGCAGTCCAGATCTCAATGGGATAACACACTGTTTTACTGAATAGAGATTCTTTGATGTATATGATAAAAAGCAAAACTGTATTTCTTATGTTGGTTTATGATTTTCTTCATTGGTCCAGGCTCCCCAAGGATCTGTGGGAAGGGTCACTTCATTTTGTTCCATCAGAATCCTTACATTTGGTTATTCACTAAGTTACCCCACTTGTAGCTCAGAGCCAGGGGAAGATACAGTTCACAGGCAAGTCTGGCCCAGGAACATTCTGACAGTTTCTGTAAGGCCAATAAAAAGAAAGCTGCTACTAGGTCATATTAATGTCTTCATTTACACGTGGCTTAAACAAGAAAACTAAGAAAAGCCATCTGGCTTAGATGCTGAGAAAATGCCTCAGGAGATCATAATAAACTGTCCCTCAATATTTTTTTCTCCAGGCTAAATGACCCAATTCTTCCAGGGTTTCTTAATAGAGTTTATTCTAGAGTACCACATTTCCTGGCCACTGCTCTGAGTTGTAGGAATAAGTAGTTCCTTCTAAGCCATGTAATTTTTACCTTTTATCAAAAAGGAGGGTACATAAAAATACAAAACCATGAACTATCAGAGTTTTAACAATATGTGGGGAACACGTAAGTGCATCCTCCCATTAATAATGAGGAACCTGAGGCCCAGAAGAGCTGCCCAACTTGGTCAACGTCTCCCTAATAGGTATAACGATTGTCTTTTAGGTACTCATGAGTGTCTTATAAAGCTATGTTTCTATTTTTAAAAAAGTTATTTTTAAAATCCACCAGAATCTTTAGTTTTATTACTGCCTTTGACTTGGAAATAGTATTTTTAATGATATCCATATAATTCCTTAATGACTAATTGTTCAAACAGTTATTTAAGCTGGTGGCATCAAAATTTGTCTGTGATTCAGTTAGGTAGTAATTACTCCTTGGATACTTATCTTTCCTTACATATGCATGCTGATAAGTCTTGGATGTTGGAAAAAATACATAAAGCACAATGCAGAGATATAATTTTTTAATGAACAGTTTTATATTTTTAACTTTGGATATTGTAACACTCAATAAGTGACCCTTTATATATTAACAATTGTAATCATTGTTTTATGCCATTTATTTTATGGCTATTTTTTTATCATTTAAGAACTTTAGGGTTCCTCAAGATTGATGGTTTGTCATGTGACACTGAAGCTAGTCCTGCAGGGAATGGAAATATGTGTGGAGATTCTTGTTGAGAGAATTCCCAAGGTTAGATATTCAGGCATAAATATAGGATAACCAGATTCACAACTGGTAATCTTGGGTTCCTCTCATATTCCCCAGTTCTTTCTCTTCAATACCCCATCATAAACAGATTCTTCACTGATAATCTTAAATAAGTAAAACAATTGTATAAGCCATTTAATTTATAATCCCTGCCATTGTGCTAAGTATTTTATATCATTATCATATTAAAATTCATGACTATATGAGATCAGTAGAAGTAAATACTATTTTTGTCTCCATTAGAAATACAGCTGACCATTGAACAACACAGGGTTTAGCGGCTCTGTCGCTCCCCACAGCAGTAAATCTGCATACAACTTTCCAGTCTACCCTCGGTATATGTGTTCTGCATCCTCAGATACAAACAGCCGCAGATCGATTGGTACTGTAATACATATTTATTGAAAAAATACATATGTGCTATTCAAACCCATGTGGTTCAAGAATCAACTGAAATATAAATTATAATCTTAGGATATTGTATAACAATTATAATACTAATAAAAATAAAACATCCCAACTGTAGGAATTTTTAACTCCTTTTAATAATTATTTCAAGAGGAAATCACAGAATATCTAGGATACATCCAAACATGTAGAGTTTCATGCAAGTTGAAACCTCAATGAGATACCACTAGGCACCTATTAAAATGGCAAAAGTTAAGAAAACTGAGCACACAGAGCATTAGTGAAAATGTGGAGGAACTGGAACTCTTAGACCCTGCTGAGAGCAGTGTAAAAAATCACTTTGGAAACGACTTTAGTAGCTTCTTAAAAAGTTAAATATGCACCTATCATAGGATCAAGTCATTTTACTCCTAGACATTATTCAAAGAAAAATGAAAGCTTATGTCCACAAATATGGGTATATGGAAGTTCATAGCATCTTTATTTGTAATATCACCAACTAGAGACAACATAAATGTCCCTCAACAGATGAAGGTATAAATGACCTATATAATATTTTGGTACATTGGAATACTATTCAGCAATAATAAGGAATGAACAACTGATACATGGAACAACATGGATGTATCTCAACATAATTATACTGAGTGAAAGAAACCAGACCGCCCCCAAAAAAAGAGTACTTCCTGTATGATTCTACTTATATAAAATTCTAGAAACTGCAAAGTAATGTGCAGTGACAGAACGTACATCAGTGGTTGTCTGGGAATGGAAGGGAGTGTATGGAAGAAGGCAGGAGGGAGGCAACACAGTGGGGCATAGAAGTCTAAGGAAACATTTGGGAGGAACGGATATGTTCATTAATTTGACTGTGATAATTGTTTCACAGCATATCCACTTGTGCAATTTAAATATTTACGGCCTGTCAATTTTGCCTCAATAATGCTATTAAAATAAACTAAATAAGTTCATAAAAGTGCATTTATTATTAAACAAAAAATATATGAATTAATCTATCAGCTCAAAGGGTTAGAAAATGAAGAATTTAGTTCTATCAAAGCAAAACAAAAAAAAAGATAAATAGAAATAAGAACCAAAATGAAAGAATTATAAGTTTTTAAATATTAAATTGATAAATATTCTTGGTATAAAGGAAAAATATATAAACTTCCATTGTTTATAACAAAGAAAATGTTAAAAACTAATAATACATAAATGTAAGAATTTAAAAAGGGAAGACAGCATAACTATAATACACTAGTCATATGACAGAATTCTGCTAAATCCTGTAAAAATAATGTTGGAAAAGTAAGTCTCTAGAAAAATATTCCAGGAAAATGAAAGTAAAAACTGACTCCAAAAGTAACTTAAAAATGAAAAGAAAAAAAAAAAAAACCCCAAAACCTGAACCATGGAGGGAATTTATAAATTTAATAAAGAGTAATTTTTTAAAGTTAGGCTGGGCTTCCCTGGTGGTGCAGTGGTTAAGAATCTGCCTGCCAATGCAGGGGACACGGGTTTGAGCCCTGGTCCAGGAAGGTCCCACGTTCCACAGAGCAACTAAGTTTACAAGCCACAACAACTGAGCCCATGTGCCACAACTACTGAAGTCCTCGTGCCTAGAGCCCATGCTCTGCAACAAGAGAAGCCACCGCATTGAGAAGCCCGCACACTGCAACAAAGAGTAGCCCGCACTCACCACAACTAGAGAAAGCCCATGCAAATTAACGAGGACCCAACGCAGCTCAAAATAAATTAAATATTAAAAAAAAAAAACTTTAAATAAATAAATAAAAATTAGGCTTAGTTTGTTTTATTGGAGATTTTTTTCAAACCTTTACAAAGCGTACATTTTCTGTGAGATTTTTACTGTTTACAAATATATGGCAAAGTCATGATTTAAAACGATGAAATTGGTCAGGAACAAATAGACAAATGTGTAGAAATGAATACAGAAAATAGTCCTATAGATAGAGAAAAAGAAAATAAGTCCATTTGAAAAGGAGAGAGATGAATGGGAAAAAAAATACAATTAAAATATTGAATAAATATTTCTAGTATTTGAGAAAACTATACCCTATTATTTCATATTCACTGAGTCAATAAATAATAAAAAGGCTGACCCAAGTTTTGTGTTGTATTGTGACAGTACAGGGACACCAAGTACATTCTTACTTTCTTGTACTCTTCATGGGACAGTGAGTTGGTACAACATTGCTAGAGGAAAATTTGGCAAAATAAATATTAATCACTCTGCAGTACATATACTCCAATATAAAATAAAAAATTTAAAAAACATATTAAAACCTATGTATATTTCTGAGTCATACATTTCACTATTAGAAATTAATCTTAAAAATATTAAGACAGATCTAAAATTAAGTGCATACATTTGTTCATGCAATCATAGTGTGTATTTACAGAAGTTTAGCAAAAACACTAATACCTTAGGGTATTCTTTAAATATATTATATAAAATACACACATTGGTGTGTTATGTAGCCATTAAATCATGATATAGATATGGATTTATTGGCCTGGAAAGATTCTTTAAATATTACTGAGAAAGAGCATGTGTAATATTATTTGGTAAGTGTACACACATACACTCTCACATTTACTGCTCTTTTCAAAATTCCTAATATGTTTTAGGGAGACAAGGAGATAGTTGTAGGGTATTCTCAAAAAAGTTAACAACTTTATAATAGTTAATAAAATTCAGGTGTAGTTTTCATTTTCTTTTTTATACATTTCATTCTTTTTTAAAAAATAATACCTTAGGGGTTTCCCTGGTGGCGCAGTTGTTGAGAGTCCGCCTGTCGATGCAGGGGACACGGGTTCGTGCCCCGGTCCGGGAAGATCCCACATGCCGCGGAGTGGCTGGGCCCGTGAGCTATGGCCGCTGAGCCTGCGCATCTGGAGCCTGTGCTCCACAATGGGAGAGGCCACAACAGTGAGAGGCCCGCGTACCACAAAAAAACAAACAAAAAACAGACAAACAAACAAACAAAAAATAATACCTTAAAACTTTCTTATTATCAGGGAAAAACTATTTTATTTGGGGCACCTGAATGGTATACTTAAGTACCCTCTTACTCTCTGACTAAACTGGAATTGTCTTTTATGAGCTCTGCCCATAGGGAAAATGATTCTGATTTTGATTTTGTGAGTATTGTTAACCCATCCTCAGAACCAGCAATAGAACATTAAAGAAAGGGAGATGCTGTGTGCGGGGGTGGGATGCAGTGTAGAGGTTTGGTGAAGATTGCTATCTGCAGAATTCTCCAAATGAATTTGTGAGAAAATGGTTAAAAGAAATTAAAAAAAAAAAATCCCCAAGCCATGAATTTATGTTGGTTTGATGGTACATGGTATTCACTGAAATTAAAGTTTTCAAGTCATTAATTGATTGTAACTTATTTATTCTCCTTCCTTTGAAATCCAATGAACCTATGAGTATGAGACACATAAGGAGTCAGAGTGGCATGAGAAAAAGAGTCTACTTGGAGGTCCATCAAGAAAGACCTTGAAAGCTGCTTGCAGATTCTGATCCCATGGTTAAAATGTTGTTTTTTGTTTTTTTGTAACCCACAATCTCACATTCTGAACTCTGTAGATGAGCACAGGTAGAATATTTGTCTTTGTTATTCTATAGATATGGAAACATGACCCACTTACCTTAAAAAATTAGAGAATAATACAACATAGAGTGTGGTAAGTGCTCAGTGGTATGATTTGATTATGACATTATTTCAAAGCTATAGTTGTAATAAGCATGGAATATTACATCCAAAAATTGAATTTTCCAGAAGGTCTTTCGCCTCATATTTCTAAGAGGATAGCACTGCCATACACGCAGAAGATGGCCTGATCTGGAATCCAGGGCTTCATCACCAACTCCCTACTTCTCACTTATGCCCCAGAGCTCATCAATAACAACAAAAAGATCCATGACTCTCAACATGTTTGCCCATCTTCACCTCTACTATTATTACTTGAGTTCAGTTCTCTGTGGACTTTTCTTGAATTTTTGAAAATGGTTGCCTAACTGGTATTCCTGCCTCTTGCTTTGTCCCCTTCTAATCAATGCCCAGTGTGATCTTTCTAAGATGCAGCTCTGACCTTAACAATCTCCTGCCTAAAATGTTTCAATAATTCTCCATTTCCAGCAGCATAAAATCCAAACCCCTTAGGATGACATACAAATTTCTTTGTAATTGATCCTCTCTGCTTGTCTCTCTCTGCTTGTCCCTTGACACTTCATCACTTCATCCTGAAAGATTTGTCATTCCCAGCATGTATCAAGCTCTTGTCACCTTGGGGCACTTCACACATTGACATCCCCCCCATCAGATATCCCCATCCTCCCTTTATTACCTGACTAACTTCAATTCATTCTTTAAGATTCAGTCCATATGTCACGTCTTTCCGGAAGACGTTTAGTCTGATCTCGTGTGTCAGGAGTTGATAGCCTTCCTTCTCTCCTGTAATGATTCATGTGTATCTCTATTTTAAGATTTGTCTATGTAACAGTTTTCTTGTGTCCCTATGTTCACTGTCAACTTCACTAAGGTCAGGAATTGCATTTCATTCTTTGTTGTATCCTAAGGCAGATTCTCACCCTCTCCCTTAGGATATGTATATGATGAGTGTACAAAATATTTATTGAATTAAAAAAATGAATGAATGATTGAATGAATAAATGAGTGGTGAAGAGTGTGCTGTATGAATAAAATTATTGAAGTGTGCATGCCATCAAGAATTAAATGACTAATTAATTAAGGGAAGGGAATAAATCTTTAGAAGAAAAATAAGACTATAAGACAAAACTTTTTCAAAGTTATGTATTATATAGTGTTCAATCCACACAAATTAATACTCAAACATATATTGTTTATATGAATATACATAATTCATATATATATATATACTTGTGAGTATATAACAACAAATAAATATACATGTTTGTATATACACACACACAGATACATTTCCCATATTCTTAACATAAATTAAACTGAGTTCCCACCAATATGTTAACTCAATACACCAAATAAAACTGGAGCTTATAAAATAGTCCACATTGCTCATTACATGCTCTCTTATGTTTAAGTCATTGCAAGATTTTTGAGGTTAAAATCTGTTATTATTCTACATAGTGCTGAGCATTGTGTTAAACCCTCAGAAGTCACATTCATGTAAGGAGATGGACTTGATTTCATACCTAAATGAGTAATTTGTTCTTGAGAAGTAGAAGTGTGGGTACCAGTAATGCAGAGAAGAACCAAAGCACCAAACTTGATATTTCATGAATTAAGAAAGTTTTTCAAAAGAAGCTTCATGCACAGTAGTTGACATTTTATTAATAATTCCTTTCTTGAAAGACTCATGCAGGTTGGGCTGTTTTCAGCTCTTTCAAGTCCTCTCTTTTGCTGATGTAGCAAGAGGCAGAAAATTCAAAGTAAAGCTAAAAGAAGTCTGGAAGCTCAGCCTTTGGGCAGTCATTTTCAGTATTTATGAGTGCCTGTAAATGGCTACTGAGCTGGTGGTAGCACCATTGATTCTATTTTTAACAGTTGACTTCCTCACAATCAATGGGATTGACCAAACCAACTGTCAAGTCAGCAGCAACCAGACGATGGCCACACCGCGGTCCATTAATGTGACCTGTGGCTCCAGGTAGGCACATGCCTCCAACCGAGCTTTGAGCTCAGGAGCACATCCTCCAGCACCAAATATGCTCAACCTCTTCTCTCAGGACCAGCTGAACCCATGACCATGGAAACTTCATAGAGAAAGACCCAGAAGTAAATTATGCAGCTCTTTAGCACCCTCTGGTGTCCAGTCTTCCAAAAACCCAAAATTCTCCTGGGTTTTTAAGAATACGACAACGATCACTCCTGCCCAAAGCTATGTAAATCCTTGGGATGTTTAGCAATCCAGAGTGAGAAATTATTTAATCTGATATCACCTTTTTTTTGACTAAGGAGTACTACTAATGGGAAAAGTTTCCTGTCTATCATCTAATTAAGTGGAATTAGTATCACCAACTCAGTGTGTTTTTGCATATAGGTAATATGAAAACTGCTTGCTCTGAAATCTGATATATACTTTGGGTTACACAAAGTAACATTTTCTAGAAAATAGTTGTTTATCAGAATTCATTAAATATTTGAATTGCTCTTATACGAGATGAAAGATGAAGATAAAGAGATACCAGCCAAGCTAACACATTGATTACCATTTAGGGCTTCTTCTCCCATCCTTATCCATGGACAAATGTCAGGAAAGAGAAATGCTGAGGAGTGGGCATCAGATCTGGGCCCTGGGCTGTACTCCACTTTCAGATTAAATGTGACCTTGGACAAATCACAATCTCTAGGAGCCTCAGTTTTCTCAAGTATAAAACAAGAATATAAGTCCAGGTCATCTTTGTCTTCTAGAGGACGAAATATGGAAATCTAAGATCTGATGAGGTTGTCAGGGTTTGGGTTTGCATATTACCTGAAGATGGCTGATGGGTGCATGGATTAAATTATCTCCGTATGCATAAGTTTGAATCTTTTCATAATAAAATAAATTAAATGACTTATAGTTGGAATCAATTTTCCAAGTTTTCCTGAATATGAAATTAATGAGACTCTATGACAATCCCCAAAACATAGGAAGAATGGTTGATTCTCATTTTAGGCTCTCTCATGATTACATATTTTAAAATAAGCATTGGTAGTTCAAGAAAATGTCCCCTTTCTTAGAGTGGCCTTAAGCAATGTATGAGAAGAAGTGAATTAGAGAGAGAAATTTCTGCAGAAAAGTGTCAAGTGTTCTTCATATGTTTTTATAATAACCACACTCACTTATTAAGATCCTACTAGGTACTAGGAGTTTTAGAGACCTCATTTTAATTAATCCTCCTAACATTCCTGCAAGGTAGATTGTATTATTCTCATTTTATAGAAAAAGAAGATAAGCCTCAGAGATGCAAAGCAATTTGTCCCAGTTAACATGTAACCTGTAGAGCTCATATTCAGACTAAATTTTGCCTGAACCCAAGCTGTTTCTACTTTCCATAGAAGTAGTTTCTTTTCATCTAGAGGGCAAATTGGTGAAGGGAAGGAATCCTTAAACACATTGTTCTGAATTTCTTTCCACCTAACAGTGGATGGTTTTAAGAAGTCCCAGAGGCAGACAATTTTGTGTTCCTGCTTTGTCTCCTTAGTAGAAGCCCATAGGTTGCTGGGGGGGCTTGCCCACTGAGAACACAGTCTACAGTGGAGCAGCTCCATGCACTCATTCACATTTCTGCAGCTTTTAGTTGAACATCTACTGTGTGCCAGGTACTTCCAGGGAACTAAAATAAAACTGAAGTTGTTTCTTTAAAATTCTTTATCTGTCAGAAGAAACATCATAGATGCCTCCAAGGGAATAAGGAAGGTGTTGCTTGTCCCCTTCTTAGAAGAACTCACCATGCCATGGCATCCAGAAGATACCAGCACAGTCACAGGAATCTGTGCCCAGATCCATCTGCTCTTTAACTGCTACCCCCAAGTAAGCTCTTTGGTCCCAGACTGCCAGGAAGTGAGCTCTGGTTAGAGAAAGGAGAAGTTGGAATGTCTCTACATCTTAGAATTAAGAAAATTCTGTGTCCAAAGTGTATATAATTACTGTTGAGTCACAGTGATGCATCACTGAGAAGGCTCAACACCTGCCTGGGTTTCCAATTGTCTCTCTGCTCAACCTCTTATGTCACTATGCTTCACTCTAACTCACCTGAGACACCTGAACAGCAAGATTGCTGTTCTAAGGCCAAAGAGGGCTTACTGTATATACAATCTCTGTGGTTCTGCTTGGTAAGGAGAAAATAAAATAGGCAACTGTTACCTAATATTTCTCTCCCCTTTAGCATGCATTTCCCTTTCTGGATGTCGAAAAGATTTGTCCCAACACCTGGGACAACAGAAAGTCAAAGGCATTCTCCATAGTGTTCTCCAGACGGGGCTGCTAATGTGCCTTACCGGTCACGTTGTCATTTGGAAAAGAAGTCAGTTTGTCACCAAAAGCACTGATAACTGTGGTAAGAGGCAAAAATGGCCAGGCCTGGAAAGAAAAAGCCACTTGCCCTGGAGGAGAGGTTGGAAATTATTGGCAACATTGGTCTTCAGCGTTTTCAGAGTTGTAAATTCTCTCGTGATTTACAGACCTAGAAATCAGAGATGAAATCAGAGAAAAAAGGAAACAAAGACTACAGAAAAAAAGAGAGAAAAAAAAAAGAGAAATGCAATCTAGCAGGGCAAACACAACTAGGAAGTTTAGATTGGAAAGCGCAAACACAAAGCAAGGACATTCTCCCCCTGCAAAGCTCTAGAGACATTGAGAATTCAAGCTTTTAGGAAAGCAAACCATTATCATATTTAATTATTTTCTTTCCATTTTTTTCTTAGCTTATACTAAATCTTCCCTTTTCCCTTCTAGTTCTTTATTTCAGGATCACTGGATTCCACTGTGTTTAAGGGGAAAAAAAGGAACGATAAACCTAAATTATAGCCAATCTGATTGTACTCACAGCTCAACTACTAGACAAATTGCAGCTCATGAAATTTGCTATGGGTCAGGAGACTGAGCAATTTTATTTTAATCAGTCTTATTTGAAGCTGGAATGACTTTGCAGCAAATCCTCTGAACAGGATTTCAGAGGGGATAGAGACTGGTCTTTCTTTTCCTCTCTTCCCTCTTTTTTTCTTTCTTCCTAGTAAACTGTTGCAGGTCTCTGGGAGACAATGGCAAATAGAAGTTGAGATAGTCCAATTGTATTCCAGTTTTGAATGAAAGCATGTCTGGGGCTTAAGTTGGCTCCAGTCTTCCTGACAATGCAGGATTAAGTTGTCCAAATCATGTCCCCAGCACTCATTTACATGGAGATGTCCCAGGCGGACCTCAGGTGCGGCCCCAGAACCACAAAGGCTCTGCTGATCCATGTGCCTCACGGGCGGTGAGGATTTCTGGGACATTATTCCATGTCACAGGGGGCCACGCAGGCTGCTGCGCAGTCGGATGGTCTGATATCGCCACAACACATCTGCCTCCTCAGCCAGGAGGAACAAATCAGAGGCTTTCAGCATAACCGGAGTACAGGATAGAGGCTGCATTAGCACTTCTCAGCATCCCTCACAGAGTTAGGTCAAGAGGCAGATTAAGGCCAGCACCCACTCTTCTCTCTACCTTTGACACCCAGTTTGTGGAAGCATCCGTACAATGGTGAAATGTGTGAACTGGGACTGTCTGCTTTCTGAGGAAAAACATTTAGCAAGAGCCTAGCCTGCTGCCCCAGGTGGAGTCCTGCATAGACTGGTTTGGAAGTGCCAGAACTTTTGAGAGTTCAAGCACACCCCACATGCATACAAATACTTCCTCTGTGAGTGGCTAGAAGTCTGACACAATCTAAGCCATTCCTCTTCTTGGTAATGTTTTTCTCCTTTATAGTTTTCATCTCAAGTGTCTTCATTCTCCATTTTAAGTCAAAGGAATTGCTAACCCTAGCCAAATAATCTGTGATACATAATAACTCTGGCAAACCAACAAAGGAAGAAACCCACAAAAGACCAGTTTGTGATTTTAGGAGGCTTATTCATGTCCTCATGTATTAACAATAAAGGATTATGAGCCTCCTTTTCTGGAAAAACACAAAGGATAGAAAAATGAGAAGACATTGTTAATGACCTCAAGTAGCTGATGCCCTCAGGTGGCCAATTGTCTGAGGTGGTGAGGGACAGACCAGGAGTAGCTGTGTCCTCCTACTGGGATGAGACCAAAAAAGGCAGGAGGTGGACTTGGAGAGAGTCCATTCTACCGTGAGGTCATACTAAACAGTGTAATCCAGTAGGTTATCCTTTTGGTAATACTACTAGCTAACACTTATTTAGTATTTACTGTGTGCCAGAAGCTATGTGCTTTGTGCATATTACCACAATTAATTCTCTCAACAGTGTTACGGGATTATCGCTAATATTGTCTTTCCCATTTTACACAAAAGAAACTGAGTCACAGATGTCTGTAATATACTCAAGGTCAGCCAGCTAGTAAGGGACAGAATCATGTTTCTAGTTCAGATAGTCTGACTCTAGTGCATGTGATATCAACTACTCCACTATTCTGCTTTCAAGACAAAGGACCCAACATGAAATACTGATAAATCAGTGTAAGGATGAATTGGAGAGAGATGACTTGCAGACATGCATGAGCAAATTCTTTCAGCAGTTACCAAGTTCTCGCTAAGAACGTCAAGTCCTAAGAGATAGTGGTAAGAGTGAGACAAATCACTGGCCCCAGAGGTAATTTGGGCAGGACTCAGCAAAACACATACTATCCAGTTAACAGAAATGGGAGTCAAGATTACTGCTCATCTTGAGAACCAAGTAGAATTTTGGTTTTCAGAAAGAGAGTACCCCAAAAAGCTACATTTGTAAAAAGCGAGTGTTGCTGAGTCAAGACTTGTGCTGGATAAAGTACCTTCTTTTCCTTAATCTACTGGCTCCTGCCTGTGACCAAGATGAGTGCAAAATCCTAGAGAACACCAAACCCTTGTTACTCCTGGTCTGGTTCTCCGACCACCTGCATGAGGAAACTTGAGCTGATTGCTCAAATACATATTCCTAGGCCTCTATTGAATTAGAGGAGGGGGATTTCAGGAAACTTTGTTTTACAACAAATCCTCCAGAAGTTGCATGTGAATACTAAAATTTGAGAACCACTGAATTCAACTTTCAGGGGGAACTCAAAAGACATTGGCAATGAGGGAGGATGGCTGCAAAGGCAGGAAACAGGGAGGATGTAGCTTCATTTGTCACTAGGCAGACAGGAATGGATAACCCACAGGGTGATAGTGTTGCCACTGTCAAATGTACTCTTAAAAGGAATTCAAATATTATTATTATTTATTATTTTTGCCTTTGGAAGGAGTTGTAGTTTTTTTTTTTTTTTTTTTTTTTTTTTCGGTACACGGGCCTCTCACCGCTGTGGCCTCTCCAATTGCAGAGCACAGGCTCCAGACGCGCAGGCCCAGCGGCCATGGCTCACGGGCCCAGCCACTCCGCGGCATGTGGGATCCTCCCGGACCAGGGTACGAACCCATGTCCCCTGCATCGGCAGGCAGACTCTCAACCACTGCGCCACCAGGGAAGCCCAGGGTTGTAGTTTTTAAAAATAATTTAAAAGCAAATCATTTTTAACAGTTTTTAATAAAATATAACACTTTATTCTTGGGTTTCATTTCTAAGAAGTATAAGAACATGGTTACATTTCTTGGCATGAATCTAAGAAAATAAATTTTTCCTTACGAAATTTAAAGGAGCTCAACATGAGAATTTGTCTAAATCCTCAAAGGTAAAGTCCAAATATTTACTTTTTAATGTGTGAATTTGAATAGCCATCTCTGTATTTTAAAACCACCTATTTTTGAGCTTAATTGAGATTCCTCTGAAACTAATAATGGTATATCTAATAAACTCTCATAATTTTATCTTAATACTTATGCCCCTTTATTTAAAGCCTGTTATAATAAAGAGGAAAGAAGAACTAAACCAAACCAAACAAAACAAAACAAAATCAGAAAAAAATCCAAGAACAATTTATCTTTATTCATTCATTTTTTACTAAGAAAGACAGATAGTTTGTGCTAAGAAATTTGTTTACCTAAAAAAAAAAGTTTCAATGAGTTTTTTAAGAAGTTGATTCTATCACAAAGCAAGTAATTATTACAAGCATTTAACAGTAGCTTCAATGATTTCTATGCTTCATTGTAAACTCCTGAAGGATAAGTTTGTTTGTTGTAGTTTGAGACAGGCATTGCAAAACATGATCCTTAATTTGTATTTCCCCCAGCATCCCCCCAAATTTGCCTTTCCTCTAAACTTTACTCACTGCTCTGAAGCATTTTGTTGACTGAAAACATTCTCTACATAAACTTCATGGAGTAAGTGTTGAATTTCTGCAGTGAGTGCATTTTTCATGATTAAAAGTCACAGCACAGCAAACACAGTGCAAGGAGAGCAGTCATTCTTAGTTATGAGTTCCTAAGTCACAAATAGTTTTAAACTCTGATTCACTTTTCAAAACATAGATTTAGCAACAAAATTGTGGCACTATGAATTTTGAAGTATTTACTTTGCATTGTATTTTTATGCAACTTTTGTACATGAGTAAGACATTCCAGATTCACCTGGATAAGCCAGAGTGTCATAAGAAAGAGATGGCATGCTCAATTTATGGTAATTCCAGAAGGATCTAACACAAAGGAGTGGGCTGGTATAGAGGAAGCACAAGTAGTGCAGGAAACTGGAGTTGACATTAAAGGAGTTGTTACCACCCCTAGGCCTGAAGGACGAGGAGAGGACATTTACCAAGATGCTGAAGGACAGTGTTCTATTAAACAGACCACCATAAGAAAAGTAGTGGTCTTCTGTTGAGGGACACAGATGTCCCAAGGAGACCTTATACGGAGGAGCCAGGTAATAAATACCCCTCTCCCTCTCCCTCCTCTTTCCTTCCTATCTCCTCCTGAGGCTTCTATCAATTAAATCCAAAAGAAGCCAGAGGGCATGGGAGCATGGTACATTACATATCAGCCTTGCAGGACTAAGAGAAAGATTCAGAAGTTGAAGGGAGTTTCTGGAGGCAAATGAAAGAGTTTTGGCATAATCTTCAACACAGTGGCCCTGCAATAAAAGTCTGACACACTGGTTTCAATATCTGCTCTGGCACTTAGCACATGGGTTACTTTAGGCAAGTTACCTGGGCTCACTAAGCCCTAATTTCCTCCTTTGTAGTATGAAGACTCTAATTACTCCCTTGCAAGAATTAAATGAGAATACATGCATATCACCAAGTCCAGCGCCTGGAGCTAAGGAAGAACTCAAGGATTAGTTCCTTTTTCCTAAGTTCTGTTCCAAGCAGCAACTGGTTTTCCATAACTATTCTTACTTTCTTCCTGGTTCCTACTTTGACAGATATCATATATACATATACACCAAAAGAATGTCTTAACAAGACATTAATGAAAGAAATTGAAGACACAAATAAATGGAAAGATTGACATGTTCATAAATGGGAAGAATTAATATTAAAATGTCCATACTACCCAAAGCAATCTACAGATTCAAAGCAATCCCCATCAAAATTCTAATAGTATTTTTTCACAGAAATAGAACAAATAATCCTAAAATTTGTATGGACCAACAAAAGGTGCTGAATAGCCAAAGTAATCTTGAGAAAGAAGAGCAAAGCTGGAGGCATCATGCTTCCTGATTTCAAACTATATTACAAAGCTATAGTAATCAATGGAACAGAATAGAGAGCCTAGTAATAAACCCAATCATTTACAACTAAGGATCCAAGACTACACAATTGGGAAAGGGCTGTCTCTTCAATAAATGGTGTTGGGAAAACTGGACAACCACATGAAAAATAATAAAACTCAACCAGTATCTTGCACAATTCACAAAAATTAACTCCAAATTGATTAAAGACTTGAAAGTAAAACCTGAAACCATAAAACTTCTAGAAGAAAACAGGCAGTAAGCTCCTTGACATAGGCCTTGGTGATGATTTTTTGAATTAGGTACCAAAAGCAAAAGCAACTAAAGCAAAAGTAAATAAGTGGGGCTATATCAAACTAAAAATCTGTACAACAAAGGAAACCATCCATAGAATGAAAAGGCAACCTACTGAATGGGAGAAAATATTTGTAAATCATAAATCTGATAAGGGGCTAATATCCAAAATACATAAATAACTCATATAATTCAATAGCAAAAAAACGAAAAGAAAAGAAAAAAAGGGCTTCCCTGGTGGCGCAGTGGTTGAGAGTCCGCCTGCCATTGCAGGGGACGCGGGTCCGTGCCCCGGTCCGGGAAGATCCCACATGCCACGGAGTGGCTGAGCCCAAGAGCCATGGCCACTGAGCCTGTGCGTCCAGAGCCTGTGCTCCACAATGGGAGAGGCCACAACAGTGAGAGGCCTGCGTGCTGCAAAAAGAAAAAAAAAAAAAATCCAACTAAAAAATGTGCAGAAGATTTGAATAGACATTTTTCCAAAGAAGACATATGGATGGTCAACATATGGATGGTCAATGGTACATTAAAAAATGCTCAACAGTATTAACTATCAGGGAAATGCAAATCAAAACCACAATGAGATATCACCTCACACCTGTTAGAATGGCTATTATCAAAAAGATAAGAAGTGAAAAGTGTTGTCAAGAATGTGGGAAAAAAATAATACTTGTGTACTATTAGTAGGAATAGAAATTGGTGCAGCCACTATGGCAAACAATATGGAGTTTCTTCAAAAAAAAAAAATAAAAATATCATATAATCCAGAAATTTCACACTGGGTATTTATCTGAAGAAGATGAAAACATTAACTCAAAAATATATATGCACTCCTATGTTCATTGCAGCATTAATTACAATAGCCAAGATATGGAAACAATCTAAATGTTCGTCAATGGATGAATGGATAAAGAAGTTGTGATATATACATAAATAATTTCAGCCATTAGAAAAGAATGAAACCTTCCCATTTGCAACATCATAGTTGAATTTCAAGGGTATTATGCTAGTGAAATAAGTCAGACAGAGAAAGACAAATACTGTTTTATCTCTCTTATATGTGGAATCCGAAACCAAATAAATAAACAAAAACCCAAGTTAATAGATAAAGAGAACAGATTGTCATGCCAGAGGCAAGGGGTGGGGTGTGGGAGAAATTGTTGAAGTGGGTCAAAAGGTTAAAAATCAAAAACAAAAATAATTAAACACAGCACTTTAGCTTCTTTAGATTAACACTAAACCAAATGAGTAAATCAGCAGTGGGACAGTAGTTTTTTGATGATATATTTCATAGAAATGCAGCCAATCAGACACAAGTTGATAAATCTTGATTCTTTTAAAATACATATTTTCTATAGTAATTGATATGGCTTGTTTCTTAAAAATTTCTCTGAGTCCTCAACTGATATTTATAGATTGTTACAGTGGAAGTCCCTTTCTTTCAGTGATAGATCCTTATAGAGACCAATCTCTCTCGGCAGCGATCCATTCATTTGGATCTCTCTAAGCTGTACCTTGGCTGTTTTAATATCTTGGCTGAATTTACAATGTGAGGCTAAGTCACAAAATTTGAAGAAGTTATTGAATATAGACAACTTTTAACTGATAAAATGATAAGGCACAAAGAGAATAATTTGATAGGTAAAACTGGGAAAAAGGTAAATTTCCCTTAGCATTAACCCTCTTAGTATTTACCAATAACTGTCTCACTTGCACCTCCAAAATTCCTATTGCTTATAAGGAGAACTGATTTACTTACTTTAGTCTATTCATAATAGCTATAGCTCACATTTCTTAAGCATTTTAACATTAAAAATGCAGTCTTTTAAAGTATATTATCTCTGGTAATCTTCAGAACAGCAAAAGTAGGTAAATATATGTTTGTTCCTCTTTGGAGGAAACTGGGGCTCACCCAGGTTATAGTACTACTTAGTAATAAAACCAGGGCTTAGTCAACAAGCATAAAGTATGCAATATCATTTTAACTTTCACCCAAATTTTGATTAAAAATTTGTTATGAGCAATTTTTATTGTGCAAGGCACAGAAGCTAAACAGTACAGTGAGTAAAGTCATCATCATCTCTTCTCCCCTCAAGTAACATGTTCCCAGCCCTTTGCTTGGCCCAGGTGATAGCTAAGAGTAAAAGTGCTCTCAGCCTAAACAACAACCAAATTCTACTTGAATATGGATTCTTGTGTATGTATTCAATATTTATATCTGATTGAGGTGCCTAATGACCCAAATGTATACACATTTCTTGGTTTGTAGCACTGGTATACATAGGGATATCTAACTGGTCTTCATGTTAAGGAACTGCAATCAACATCACTCTTTTAACTAACTACAAATTGAGACATTAGAAGTCTGAAAACAATCACAACTACTTGTAGATTTAATTCACTCATGGATAGATATTTCTTTTTCCATCATCTTCTTGCCTTCTTCCATTTTTCTATTCTTCCTTTCTTCAATATTTTCTTCTGAAAATATTTGTACAGCAGTGCCTATACTTTTATAGGTTGAAAAATCAAACCTCTGTTGAAAATCAGAATTTCCATCTATGACAAATTTCTAGTTTAAAGGGAAACATGCAATCAAATCAACAACAGCCATAAAATATAATTTTTTGAGATGTTTAAGTGCAGCATTCTGTGGTAGCATAAATACGGTAATGTTCTGCAGAAGGCTATCTTTAAGAATACTTAAAAATTGAGCAGGAGTGTTTCATGGAGAGAAGGGTGTTCCTTCAGAGGGGGCAGAAAAGGAAAAGAGCTCTCTGAGTCATTATGAATGACTGATGTCTATTAATGAGTGGTGGGAAGATGGAGGGAAACGAGAGCAAGGACAAGGTAAACAAGAGCAAAATACTGAACAACCTCATATGCTATGCTGGGAAAACAACACCAACAAAATGTAAAGTTCCAGGGTCTTTTATAACACTAATATTAGATAACTAGTAGTAGATTTACTAATGCAGATGCTGAATTGTGAGGTGCTCAGGGAAACACATGATGCACTAGGACTATGTCTTTGAAAGATTTTTTTTTTTTTTTTTTGTGGTACGCGGGCCTCTCACTGCTGTGGCCTCTCCCGCCGCGGAGCACAGGCTCCGGACGCGCAGGCTCAGCAGCCATGGCTCACGGGCCCAGCCGCTCCGCGGCATGTGGGATCCTCCTGGACCGGGGCACGAACCCGCGTCCCCTGCATCGGCAGGCAGACTCTCAACCACTGCGCCACCAGGGAAGCCCTTTGAAAGATATTTTAAATTTATTTTAAAGATATCCTCTGCTATAGCCAGTAGGTTTTTTTTTTTTTTTTTTTTTTTTTTTTTGCGGTACGCGGGCCTCTCACTGTTGTGGCCTCTCCTGTTGCGGAGCACAGGCTCCGGACGCACAGGCTCAGCGGCCATGGCTCACGGGCCCAGCCGCTCCGCGACATGTGGGATCTTCTCGGACCGGGGCACGAACCCGTGTACCCTGCAACGGCAGGTGGACTCTCAACCACTGCGCCACCAGGGAAGCCCTTAAATTTATTTTAGATATACAAAAGGGTTATATTCAAAATTGGAACATCTTTTGTGGCCTGGTACCTCCATCAGAACAGATGTGTAACCAATCAAAATAGTTTCCAACAGTAAGTACTTGCTGAAAATTAATACTATCTGTGCAGGAAGAAAAAGTGTTGCTGAGGACTTGAGGTTGCCTTCCCATTTTCCTGCCAGAACAGTCCTAAGTGTTGTAAGAAAATAAGAGGAAATGGAAAAAAGCAAACTCTTGTTTTGGTGTCTATATCTTCATCAATCTTCCAACTGATTGATCACACAGGCTTCACTACAAGAGGCCCTTTCCTGAAGTAGCAATTTTCAAATATATCTCTATTAGTTCACGAATCCTTGTTAAAGTCCTCACTCATTAGTCCATCATGAAAAGTCTCCCATAATCACGTCCAATTAGATCGTCTGAACCTACCCACCACGTGCTTCCATTAGCTGAGCTTGCTGGTCAGATCAAACATGGCCCCTATTGTTTCGTATTCCTTTGAGAAAATTTGGCTTAGCAGAAAGAATATGAGCTTTGGTTCAGCATAGCTCAGTGTGAATCTTATTTCTAACTCTGTGACCTTGGACTAGTTCACTAACTTCACTGAATCTATTTCTTCAACTGGAAAATAAGATGAATAATATCTACCTTGCAGAGCTGTTGCAAGCATTAGATATCATTTTATAAAATGTCAAGCAATGTGACTCGCACATAATAGCTTCTCAATAAATGGTGGCTGTTATTGTAATTTCTTTCTCCAGGTTCCTATTTGACAGCTCCTGAGCATCTCTGTACTCCCCAAAGTGTTGTCCCAGTTCCTGTTCTATGTTCAGTTGATGTCAATTAGTTCTAAATTGTTACCTGATGGGGAATCAAAGGCTGTTGTTCTCCTCTTCCATCAGCACACTTAATAACCTTGAACAAGTCACCTATATTTTCTAGTTTTCAGTTTGCAAAGCTATAAAGTGAGGGGTTTGATTAGATGATTTCTAATGCTGCTTCCATCCCTATGATTATGGATTCCATTGTATTAATTGGCCAAGAGAGCAACCCTTGTCCATGCCCTGTGAGTTTCATGAGCTCTATAACAACTTCCTATATTTCACTGTATCCCAAGAGTCCCCTAGGTATCTAGTCCTGATTAATTGATAACTTTGATGACAATTATGGTAACCAGTGAATCAAACCATTGGCTTTCCCTGAGGTCATGTTGATAACAGACAAGTAATGGAAATGGCCACATATACATGACCTTAGGATTTGATTTTGATTTTTCCACATTGATCCAAAAGTACTGTCAAAGCCATGGTTAGGATATGTAGATGTCACCAAGACAATAAAGGGAAGAAAGATGGTGTTTTCTTGATAAAATTTCAGATCCTTTCCTTTTGACCTCAATGTTTCATACACAGACAAGAAAAGGTCCAGAGTGCTGCCAGATACATGGGTTGCAGCATTTGGTTACATAGATGGGATCTAATAATGAGACCATTTTGGTAAGGAACCCCACATAAGTAGCTGTTTAACAACTGGCATCAGGAATAAGATATGCATGAAATAAGAACAATTATGTCTGTCAGCTGGACTGGGGAGAAAAAAAGTGATAGTTATCTCCAATGTCAAGATGGTTGACAATCAAGGAATAGGCTACATAATCTGAAATGAAGGCAATGATCTGAATAGAGCCATTCCTACTATTAATATTCTTCATTTGCCAAGTGGGACACTCCTGAATTCCCAGACTGTAGGCTATTCTTAGCTGCTTAGAGACTGTACTGTATGAACCAATTTTTTCCATAGAACTCAATAGGTCAATCACCTATAGTCAGCATCATCTTTTGTGCCCAAACTCACAGAAAACGACATAATCTTCTGTCTACTTTAAATATACTAATTGTTTCTAGCATAATTTTACTTTTAATTTTTTTTAATTTAATTTAAAGTTTTAATTTAATTTTGGTTTTAAAAATTTGCTTTTAAGTGGGAATCAGAAGCTTATTTAGAGATAATGCATTACATATATGTGAATTTGAGGGAAAGGTTAATTTCTATCAACATCTCTTCATCAACTTGAGAATCCAGATGAATGAATGATACTAATTCAATAAATAAATATTCTTTTAATATTTAAATATTTATGTATTTATATTTGAAATATAAAAAATTGAATAAATATTTTTGACTGAATGAAGGAATGAGCTAGAGAATGAGCTAAGCTCTGGTTGTACAGTGGGGAATGAAACCAGCAAAGTTCCTTCTTTCATAATTGTTTTAGTGTAGTAGGAAAACAGAAAATAAAGAAGTATATAAAATAAACCATTACAAGAGGGTTACTATGAAGCAAACTTCATAGCAAATGGGATAAGAGTAGACTAATTCCTTGGCAATGTTGAACAATGTTTTGGATAGGCTGTCCAGGAAGTCCTCATTGATAAGGTGACATTCACATTAAGATCTTAAGTCTGAAAAATGGTTACTCTTGTAGCAGCCTGAGGAAGAGAGCATTACTGACTCCTTTGGGAGTCCTTTGTGCCAAGAGAGAGGAATACCAGAAGGTATAAGTCTAGATTCTTGATCTCTGAAATTTTACCATATAAGTAGGGAGGTGGAGCTTGTACAAAACAATAAATATCAACCCTGAGAAGGTTATGGATTGTTCCATCATAACGGATGTGAGAGGTGAGCAGAGTGAAACTGGAGTGCCCTGAGACAGAGCAGCAACAATGGCCTGAGGGAAATTCTGAATCTCACTAAGAGAGGGAATCAACTCTCAGAAGATGATTTTTAATTAAAGTTCTGATTATGGGTTAGAATAGGATATGTGTATTATCTCCACCTATAACATCCCTCCTCTATTCAGACTTTAGATCCAGGAAAGTGTTGTTTATTTGTTTGTTTGCTTCATTGCTTTGCTTATAAATTCAGTCTCCAGTGGAGAGCCCTATTCACAGCCGGCAATCAGCATATGTTCTCATTTGCTTAACTGAACAGCTTAAAGCAAAGATACAGAGTCCGACCACCCTTGTTCATTGCAATTAATAACATAAGCTATGTTAATGTCAAAATATTAAAGAGGTAAGTTCAACCCAGGCCAGGATTCCAAGGGCTTCCCAAGCTGTCTCATAAACTCTTGTCTTGGAATGGCTGGGGGAGCAAATAACCAGAGAAGAGTCAATGGGTCAGTGCAACTCAGTAATTTTACTTTATTGAAACACTACATATATATACATATATGAAGGATAATATTCAAAAGACCTCTATTAGTGTGGTCATATCATCAGAGAACTCAAAAAGTACAGAAACCAAATACAGGTTGGATGAAAATGTATCAGCAGCTTTGTCTGAAGAGATATCCTAGCTATGCTAACCGTTTCCTTTTAGAAGTTGAGACCAAAAATAAGAGGGATATTGTTTTCTTGTGCTGACTTACAGCTCTGCACAGGGGCTGGCCAAGTCTGTGCTTCAAGGTCCCTGAGCTCACAGGTGGTCAGAGATTGTTTCATAGTTGAAAGTGGACCCTAAGAGCAACTGTCTGATGTAAAACATTCTGGGTTTAGAAAAAATAAAATAAAATAAGTGCAGTTAGAATGCAGTCACATTGGAACTGCTCCTAATTCTGCACAGTGGGCCATATGATTTAGGACCACAGAAGGGTGATTGATGCGTGGTCAAGTTTCATTCCATTATGTCGACAATGAATGGCTAAACTATCACCTAACACCCACAAATCTCATAAAGTTCCTCTTTGTTTCTCATGAATCTCCTTTTGTTTTATTTTGGATACTATATCTGGGTACAATGCAAAGGAAGATTCCTTTTATTAGATAAAAAAACAATTATTTCCATTTTAGTGAGCACTCTTGATTACAGTACCTAGAATTAGTTGAACAACACTATAAATTGCTTATATGTCTAGACACCTGTCTAGTGATTTGATGAACATTAGAATGATCTTTCTGACTGTCTCCCCTAACCCATAGCACTTTCCATTGTTTATTTCAATTAAGGTATCTCAGTCTCTACCCATTTCTTTAGATATAAACATCTCATTGAGATCTAAGATTCTGAGTACTGTTATCTAGTCAATTTTTTCAACTTATTAGTTAATAAGGTCTCCCCATACTGTACAATGTAGCTGAGTGTCAGAACTGAAGGGCTGGAACATTGGATCTGGGGTGAAAATGAAGTCACTGGGTTGGTCTGCAGCCCTAAGAAAGCATGTCTGTCCTGAGCAGGGTTCCAAAGAAAGGAAAACAGTTGGGAACTTGGAGTTTAGATGGGGCAAAGGGTATGGTGAGGGAATAGGGAGGTGAGAGAAGGCAAATACTAATCATCTCAAAATGTGAATAAGGTTGTACCACACCATCAGTCCAAGATTCCAACCTCTCACCACAAATCCCAACTGGAATGAATTTGAGGCTCTCTTTTCATTTGCCCCAAAGTTCCTGGGGTCTCTAGCCCTTTCCTCCCTTGCCCTCAGTTTGTTTCTCTGTCTTTCCCTATTTCAATGTCCAGGGAGTGCTCAATCAATAAGAAAGGTATTTCAAAATAAGTGTGAGATCATTCAAAACTTAAAACCTCTATGAAGATAATATTCTGAATGATAATCTTGCCTTGCAATATGCAACAATCTATGTGGGTTAGAATAAAATATGCAAATTTATGCAATCACTATTTGAGTGTACACATATATCGAATAAGCGTTTACACCTGCAAGTAAACACTCAGGAAGTATTGAGAGAGTACATGCATTTTGCCCCGCTACAGATTCTTCTACCCCAGTTTTGAAATAATAGGTCAGTTCTGCAACCCTGTGTCACAAGAAAGGCCACATGCAAATATTCTTTTGTGCTCCTGAACTTTTCCAGAAATGAGCAGTTTTCTTAACCACCTGAGAAAGAAGCATGAGCCAGATGCAGACACACACCAGCAAGAACCCAGGAACACCATCACAGGATGCTGGAATTCAGACTCCAAAGATGCAAAGGAAAGCAATGTGAGTCCATCCAGCTGTGCTGACAACAAGGTTACCGAAATTCCCTTTACATGATGGTTTTGCTGAGGTCAGGTGATTACCTCACTAGACCCTGCTTGTGAAATTGCAGCCATCAGCAAAATGTGGGGTGGCTATAAGCTCATCAGCTGGAGAGCTGAGGAAACCAGTTTCAGAAAGGTGTCAGTTTAGAGATGTTTTCAACTTCTCAGCAGTAGTATGTCCAGATAGCAGATTGCATAACAACTAGCACAGCAAATAGATTGATTTTCTCCCCCCAGAGGAAAATGTTTGACACAAGGAGGTGACCCAGTGCTTGAGCAGACTTTCTCCATGAGGGTCCTGCTGGACTTACCACACTTGAGTGCCAAGCAGAAGGCAATCTCATTTTTAACTGGAAATCAAAGACTCATCCCAAAATATAATAATGTATTTCCCAAAAAATACTCCTTTAAAGAAACCAATCATCTAGTATCCTTCAGAATATATATTATACACATAAGTATATATGTATAATATATATGTAGATATGTAGATATACTTATATGTATAATATATATTCTATAAAACCTTAAAATAAAGCACCTGTTAATGTATTTTGCAATGCACGCTTAGCTTGAAAATCTATTTTTTTCATTTTCTCTTAATTTTCTAATTTCACCTTATTTTGCCTTTTCCAGATGAGAACTTAATAATGTCAAACCTCAAATAATGACATATTTAATTCCTTTTAAAGCTATTTTTCTTTGTGTAGTGTTTTATACAAGTTATGGTGCAGCAGAGTTGATAGAATTCTAAGAAATAAATTAATCAAATTAATCAAACTGCCAGATGCTTAAATATAAAATACTGTAAATTGGATATTATTTTTGACAGTCACCAAAATAGAGCATAATGGTCAAATGAAAAATATCTTAGTTATTTTGCTTCCCTACCTTGTTTTCCTCTTTTTGAGTGTTTAGTGTGTAAATTTGGTTGTAGTTGGGCCACAAATAAATTATTGTATTCAGTTACGGAAACAGTCACTTTCAGACAGAGATACTACGTGGAGATAAAATGCCAGCTGTATGTCTCTTGGTTGATTTGATGAAAGCTGAATCAGCAATGTTCTTCAAAGACACTTAGAATCATGTATTTTAGAGCTGTAAGTAATTTCAAGATTTCTAGTTCAATGTGCTGCTTTCAGGAAGTTAAAATAATATTTTTCCATTTTATTGAACTTGAGGTTCAGAAAGGTTAGATAAGCTCCTGGAGGTCATAAAATTATGCTGGAGAAATCTAGAATACAGGCTTCTGCTTCATAATACAGTGCCTTTCTGGTATTCCAATAAAACAGACAGGCTTCATCTGTTACCATCCTCTTCATCTCTGTGCATGGCAATCATTGTTAATCAGAGCTGACCTGCTTTCCTGCTGAGCATGGAAGCAGCCTCAGAAAACATTGCATCTCTTCAAAATAATCAAGCAATCCACTTGGCAGATGGGAGGAAACCTATTTCCTGTCTCTGTGTTGGACTACGTTCCCTTAAAAACAACCTTGAGGGGCACACATTCAAGCCTATGACAGGAAATAGTTTCTGAGTCAAAAAGGTCAATTAAGCTCATTAATTATAACAAATATACCACAGTAAATGTAAGATGTTAATAACAAAAGGAAACTGTGTATATGGGCAAGGATGGGAAAGGGGCATATAGTAGCTCTGTACTTTCTGTTCAGTATTTCTGCAAACCTAAAACTGCTCTAAACATTGTCTGTTTTTTTTTTTTTTTGGCCATGCCACGCAACTTGCGGGATCTTAGTTCCCTGACCAGGGATCACACCTGGTTCCCTGCTGTGGAAGCACGAAGTCCTAACCACTGGACTGACAGGGAATTCCCAAAATAAACTATTTTTTTTAAAGTCAGTAGATCTGCTGACCTATTCCTATTGTTGATCTATATAGTTTATCACATGTACATTTGCACATGGCCATTACTAGGGACCATACAGGCAACTGTGATGGACAGGTCAGCCATATCTCTTACTATCTGAGGAGTGTATTTTGAGGATGGGTTTGGAATAGCAAACTAAATACAGATCCTTCAAGTTAAACTGTCTTTTATGTGTATCCATGGTACAAGAATATTTTTTCTTGATAATAAAATAATTACCAAAGTATAATAGTTATTGTCAAAACTTTTTTCTTTTTGCAGTTTTCCTAAAATTAACAGGCTTAAACTGTGGATTATGGAAGGAAATATACTTCAAGTGTGTGCACTATGATTCAAGGGTAAATAGGTCCCACAGGAAAAGTTTAAAAAAGTGATGTTGTTTAGCTTGGCAAAGAGAAGACTAAAGGGTACTCTGAGAATTGTGTCTGAAATATGATGATCTATTAAATGCAGGACAGGAACCAGCTGTTCTTCATTTCCAGTGAGGAAAGAATAGGAAATTGATGCAATAGAAGATTTGGGATTGGTTATAATAGGCCTTCACTAATTAACCCCACTCATTTTTCAAACATACTTGATCCTTCTTTCACCAGAGACTTGGGAATTACCATATAGCATACAATTCTACATATATTAATATTACTACTTTGTAATTCTTCACAAGACATTTCAGTTTTTAATCTATCAAGAAGTATATTGAGTATTTGCCAATGAGCTAAACTTATAGTATTTATTCCCAACTTTTCAGTATGCAATTCAATGGCATAAACTATTTCCCTAAGAAACAGGTTAATAAATGATTATGGTCCATTTGACATCCTGAAACTTTTGAGTATGAAAAAAAATACCTAAACTTTCTCAAACCCTCCATGGTGAGAGAAAAAAAAAATCATTACAAACATCTCTCTTAATTACACCTCCATACTCATCACATATATGCCCCACAGAGATCTCCTCCTCATTTCTGGAGTCCTAAAATACTACCACATATATCAGCCATGCACATATTCCACCTCAAGTCATAGTATTTCCCCAGAGCTGAAGAACCTTGGATAACATGTCACATCTTTGTGCCTCCTCTTCAAGAGCTTAACATTCAGAGAAGAAATGTAGAAACCCTGAGGTGTAAATATCTCAGTTTGAGGCAGAGACTGAGTAGGCAATGGAGGTTTTCTGAAAATATAATTCATCTTTGTAAACAAATGGAGCATCATTGGTTACATTGTTAGGACCAGAGTGAGGAAGTGAGGCCTTCAAAACTAAGGGGCTCAAGTTGCCACTCTCAAAGGCAAACTCAAAAGATACACAGGAATTAAGTCCTATGGCAGAAGCCCATCTCAATACAACCAGCAAGAAAAAAAGAAAAGTGGGCATGATTAAAAGAGCTTTAGAAATTAGGATAAGCTTGTCCTTCTATGTATTTATTTTTGTTTTTCCAAGACTGTCTTCCTATAACTAATAAATCTATAATGTGAAAATTGTTTGTGTACTGGACTTCAGAAGCCACAAGAAAACAGAACCTAAGGAAAATATGTCTGCAGCCAACATTAGACCTAGCTCTAAGATTGAGAGGTGAATTATAATTTAAGTGTAGACAAAACACTATACAACAATAAGAAGTGAGAGAATCTTGGAAGACTCCTTGCAAGAAGTGACTTTTGACCAAATATAGATAAAGAAGTTTAGCAAACAGATGTAGGAGTGGAAAATTTTAGGAAAATTCTAGAGAGTACTTTACCCATTCCTTAAATATCAGTTAAGGCTTTGTGTAGTAGGATACCAGGCTCACGTGCTAGCTTTTTAAAATTTCAGCTTCATAATTGCTCTCTAGCCCTGACAGAAAATCTCTGGGAAATTAAGAGTAAAGAACTGATGCAAATGGTAGTGGATACTTTGTAAAGAAGACAAATTGAAGAACAACACTATCTGTGGTATTGCTTGAGAATAGTCCAGTCCTAAAGACAGGAAGGATCTTAGACACATTTTTTAAGATACCAGAGTTGGAAATTTATTTGTCCTATCATAAGGCCTTACCCATAGTCAACATGTGATGGCACAGGCATGAATGTCTCATATGGATATGCCCACCATCAAACAATCTCCAGGAACCAGTGGCAGATGTTGTCAAATAACTTAATCACTCTTAAAACAAATCTGTTTTTTTCCACTGAAACATCTAATTGAAAACTAGTTGATTTCTTTGCTACTTTGCTCTTTCTCGTTATCATTTCAGAACATTATAGAGAACATTTAACACTGTTAAGTACATGGAATTAAGCACTGAGTAATTTTTAAATCTGATTCTTAACCAGAAAATTTACACACACACACACACACACACACACACACACTCACTTACATACACACATGCATTATGCATTCAAAGTCACAATGAAGAACTGAATAACTTTTCCTTTATTTATGGTCTGAAGACCATCTTCTCCCAAAATACTGTAGAAATTGTGCACAACGTACTTATCACTCTCTAGACATTAGCAGAGATTTTAGAAACTAAATCTTGTTCTAAGCATCCACCTTGGTCAAAGCATTTGATTTAGACTCCATCTATGTCTCTCCTGAAATAATTAATACATAATAATTAAATCAAGTTTATATTTATTTTACCTATATATAAATAGATTGACAATTGACAGATTAACCTTCTTTCTTGTCCTCAGCTTCAATCAAGGTCTTATTTTTTTATTACTGATTTTAGGGTGTGAGTCAATAGTTGAGTTCATGTGCATTCCAGGCTCCCCTTCCAGCTTCCCCAGGGTCCTTGAACAGGATCTTTTTAGCACCTGAAAAGTTTGGCACACACTAAGGCAATTAGCTTCCTTTCACACCTAAATTTACCTCCACCCCATGCAAACTTGCAGCTGTTCTCCTGCATTTGTTACGCAAATGATCTCCCTGGTAAACACTGAATCATGAGGCTGAGGCAATATAACCTTATTGGCCTCCTAGAGACCTGGTCCTATCTCCTTAAAATATTATCTCCACTACCTTTACTTAAGGAGTTATTTTCCACATTTAGCATTGGGCACCTTGAGTATTTTCAATTATGCCTTTTAACATAATAGTGAAAAATAAACCCCTTTGAGCTGTTTACTTCTAAGTTTAGGTTTTTCAATTGTTTTTAAACTGGCTTTTAACTGTTGATTAACAAGTATTTATTTCATCAAAGTACTTGATTATTTAATAGTTAATGCATCAAATATTATGTACAAAATGCTTTATCTTTGACTCTGGGGAATAAAAAGTAATTGAAACCTTATTTTTACCTGCTAGATACATGGGTATACACACACTATGCCTATGTGCAATATAAGTAGAACAGTGGCTTTTACTGTGATATTTGAGAAGTACTATAGAGCCCTTAAATGGATCCTAGAAGTTCCAGACTAAATAATATTTTTGAGGATTGAGTCATCAAGATTGGTCAAAGAATAAACTGAAGTAGAAAGGTCTGGATCAGACCTTGAAATATGAAGGTATTTGCCCATTCTTTTGAGGTTCAAATCCAGCATACTTTAGTCAGGTACCTTCATATCATGAGTTAGCTATAGAGAAGTGGGAAGTTCTAAGTGGAAGGTTGGTTTGCAAGGAGTCATTTTGGTAGAACTCTAGACTAGAAGTAGATAGGATAGCAAGCATCACCTAATACTCAGTACAAGGTAGGCTTTCCTGCTGGTAAATATTCAAGGGTGAGAAAGTACAGGGTTAGAGTATTTTTAAGTATAATAATGCACATTGAAAACCAAAATAGAAAACTTTGGTTATCCAAGAAAGGCATGAGGGACACTGAATGCCTGAGAAGGAAACCACAGTGTACAGGAATATTAAACTACAGAATCAGCGAATGAATGCTACTCTTCCTGAGAAATCCTTGCCTAATCTCTGGCAAAAGTTTTGAATTCTGTTCCTTGAAGGCCTTGAAGACCATTGGCTTAGTATGTCAGAGTATGTCAGGGTTTATAAATAGATCCTTCTTATTTAATTTTCTATATTAAGTGAAGAGAGTAAATCATGGTCAATTAACAAAGGATATAAGTGCCAGTCTTGTTGATAGCTAGAGTTGTAAGGCAAGGAAAAATTTGGAGGTCTGTAGATATTAAACCTAAAAATATGTTCAAAGAGGGTAGCTGGTAATATAAACTAGACAAGTAGTTGAAGAAAAGCTGAAACCTGAAACTTGAGAAGGATTCAGAAGTTGTGAACATTATTCTCAAAACTCTGCAAAAGTGAGTCATTAATTTTTAGTACTTTAAAGAATTTTATAATAATTTAGATGTGTGGTAATATCTATAACATAAAATAAGGCATTTCTATTCCTTTTAAACATTTGCTTTATGTGAATCATTCTATATTAACATAAAGTCAAAGTAACTAATTTACTGTAGTGGCTTATAAACAATTGCATTTTATATATTCTCAGAAAAGTGTTACTATTACATTGTGTCAACCTTCTTTATCTCCTTTTCCTTCTTTATCTTCCCTTTTCCTTGTTTCCTCCCTTCCCTCCCTTTCTTTCATTGTTTCTCTTTCTTCTTCTTTCCCTCCTATGTTCTTTATTCTCTTTCTTTTTTCTTTTATTTTTTCCCATGCATGAAATATAAATAACTCTCTTTACTCTCTTGTTTTAAGGAAACACCTATCTGAAAATAAGACCAATATGAATAGTTGGAATTTAAAGTTTCGTTAAGACTTGTAATGAAAACATAGCTCCTTACAATGCTAAAATTACATCAACATTTCTATGTCATACTTAGATCCTACATTTCCAGTTTGTACTGAGCAACTTCCTGAAGAATATAGGAGAGAAGAATAAAACTTTAAGTCGGCAGAATTTAGCCTTAAATGTGATCTTGTGTCATATCTTCTTACATTGAGATATCATTAGGTTAAAGCTTACAAAAAGTCCTTACCATCATCTTTATGGCTCTGAGTTATGGTACATTTATGGAGCTTGATGGGAAAATATCTTCATCATAGCAAATATTCTTAATTTCTTATCTGAAAAGAGGACATATTAATTTCATACCTTGTGTAAACATTGTGTAAAAACAGCTTAAAATAACACACATTTATTATGTCACAGCCTTTGTGGGTCAAAAGTCTAGGCATAGCTTAGCTGGGTCCTTTGCTTTGATTTCACAAAGTTGCAATCAAGGTATCTTTTGGCCAGGTTACATTATCATCTGGCATCTCAACTGGGGAAAATCTACTTCCAAGCTTACTCAGTTATTGGCAGAGTTCATTTTCTTGTGTTTGTATAGAATGAGAGACACAGCTTCTTACTAGCTGTCACCTGGAGGCCATCCTCAACTCTACAGCTCCCTGCCTTGTGACCTTCTCCATAGACAGTTTACAATATAGCAGCTTGCTTCTTTAGTAGGAGAATAAGAGCAAGTCCACTAGCCAGACAGAGTATATATAACCTAATATAACCATGGGAATTATATCCCACTACCTTTGCAGACTCTACTAGTTAGAAGAAAGTCAAAGCTTGCATCTGCACTCAAGGGGAGAAGATTATACAAGAGCATGCACATTAGGAGGTGAGGGTCATGGGACCACCTTAAAGTCTGCCCACCACAGACTGGTTATGGTTTAACATTCAGAGAGTCTTCAATCTTGGAAAACAAGTAATCAACATGGTTTCATCCATCACAGCCAGCTAATCATCCCATCCATTTCACAAAGATCCCCAGAGGTAAGAAATATAGTGCTATAAAATAAAGATGATATTGGAGGGTAACCTGTTTGGTGACTGCTGAGTGATGAAGTTGCTGTTCATCTTGCTATTATTTGTGGTGTGAGCTTCTGATTTCTAATCCTAGCCATGATTCAGGGTCTATTAATGATGACAGGCCTAATTCCTCTTGAACTTCTTCCTCAACTTTCGAAATGTAGTTGATGATATACATCAATCTTAGAAAGGCAGTATGAGCTTTAGCATGTAAAGAATTCAGCTCAGTTTTGTACAGAAATAATTTTGAGTAAGAATTCAGCAGAAAACAGCATAAATCTTTAAAGAGCTGGCATAAAACAGTGTTGGGGTGGAGATAGAGTTCTAATTTAATATACAGAAGTGAAGGCTAAGGGGTGATTTAATTGCCATCTACAAATACAGGAGAAATCTTTATAAGAAATAAACTATTTTGCATATTCAAGGAAGCACAAATTAGATTGAATTAAAGAAATAGGGGAGTTTTGTTCAGTCAACAAATTTTTTTAAAGGCTTTGAAGAAATTCTAGTCTTTTCTAGGTGAGATTTAAGCTAAATTGGCACATGTTTTAGGATGAATTGGAAATGTTCTTGACATTTTTTTGGTTTGTTTTTTGGATACTATTTATTAATATACATGACCTAAAAGTGTAAATTTTCTTCTAAAATAAAGAATTAAGCAAGTTTTATTTCCTTATTAAAAAAAATGAGGCAGACCATTCTGAATTTTGATACTATAAACCAGTTTGTTTGAAGAGTAGCATCGTACTAACCAGGGAAGGTAGCTGAACATAGAAGGGTATAAAGGTAGACTTTAGTGACCAAATTAGCTCTGAATTTTTTGTTTGCATCAGTGAACATTTGAAGCTGTGACTTTGCTTATATATAAGAGATAATCTTCATTAAAAGACTTAAGTCGAGCTAAAAAAATAAATTCAACAAACACAAATAGAAAGGAAGAGAAGAGAAAACAACCAAACTGGTTATTCACCATGCTGATTGGTTAGTAAATGGTTAAGACTATTGAAGGGGAGGAAGAAATTTTCTTCTACCCTCCTAGGTTCTTCTGGCTGGTCTAAGAATGAAATTGACATGAGACAGATTAATAGGAAAAAATCAAACTAAAGTTTAATAACATGCATAAATGGAGAGACCCAGAAGAACTGAGTAACTTTCCAAAATGGCTGAAGCCCACAGCTTATATTCTATCTTCAGCTAAAGAGAAAAGAGGATTTAGGGATAGTGGTTTGAGACTTCAGTGGGGAAGAAGGCAATTCACATGGAGATGGAAAAAACAAATGTTTGGGAGATAAATGTTTGCTGGGACATGCAGAGATTATGCGACACAGAGAGAACTCTGTTCTCTAAGAAATTTCCCCTCTATCCCTCTCCTTTATTCATTGCAGACATCTCTGGCGATAGATCTATTCCTGTAATAGGCCCTTTATCTATATTCTTCAGGCAGTTAGGAGGAAGGTCAAAATTTCTTTCTGAGTCTTTTGGGCCTTGATTATTTTCAGTTTGAAATAAGCCACATGCCAAGGAGACATTTAAGGGTAGCAAATTTTGCTCTCCTATCCTGTTTAATCTCAAATAATGATTAACGTCATGGACTCTAACTGTGAATGTCACCAAGTCCAATCTCCTAACATATGCATGATTCACTTCAATACCTTGGACAGATCTTCACCCAGATTCTTCAGTAATCATTTCATTGACCAAAACCCCAACTTTTCCTCAGTTAATTTGTTTCATGTTGCATGCTGAGAAAGGATCTTATCTTGATCCTTTTTCTTTTTAATAGGATTATTATCTTCTCTGGAGTTTATTATTATAAACTCACTAGTAAATAATGAGTTTACTTTTCACTTTAACATAGATAACATTTTGCATATATGAAGAAGACCTCCAGGATAGTCCCTTAATATTCTCATTTTTCAGTCATCATCTAGAGTTCTTCAACTCTTTAATTTATTATTCAGCCTTAAGTTCTTCCAGAAGCTTTCCCCACCCCTGACACTGTATATACTAGAGAAGAGATGAGATCATAATGGGTTAAAGTGTTTAGTTAGATATGGATGGAGTGTTGACTTGCCTATGAATTTAACTTCAAAACCAGTTGCTTAATCAGTTCATCACAAAGACACAGACTGGCTCATAAAACAACAGATGAGTGAGCACACAATAAAATCTAAGCTGCAAAGGCCATTAAACACTAAAGATATATTGTAAAGCATAACTTGCTTAGGTAAGAACTTCCTGCCCAGTGTCACACCATGATGATTAATGCTTTCATATGTGAACATTATGAAAAAGAAAATGAATTGATTGTGTTCTTAAAAGATGCCATTTTAGACCTGCTTGTCTTCCTCTCCTCCCTTGGGAATTAACTGACCACACTCCGTTAGTTTAAACAAGTGAACATTTAATGTTGGCCATTCTGCCAACCAACATGGGGAAAAATGGAATCATTTATCAAAGGGGGAAAAAAAAGAAATATAATGAAGTGGCTTCTATTCTGGGAAGAAAGTAAAGACCAGTAGTTATCTAGAAAGGGAGGCTGCCACAGATTCTGATTAAAGATAGAAAAGAGGCAAGACCTTAAGTTTGCTTTTATACTTTGGTTTCTGCCTATTTTGGTATCAGGGAGCTGATTTTAATCACATCACAAGTCTTTCTTTTTATAAAATTTATTTATTTATTAGGCTGAGTCGGGTCTTAGTTGCGGCACGCAGAATCTCATTGCGGCACATGGGCTCTCTAGTTTTGATGCACAGGCTCCAGAGCATGCAGGCTCAGTAGTTGCAGTGTGTGGGCTCTCTAGTTGTGGCGTGTGGGCTTAGTTGCCCCACAGCATGTGGGATCTTAGTTCCCCAACCAGGAATCAAACCCATATCACCTGCATTGGAAGGCATATTCTTAACCACTGGACAACCAGGGAAGTCCCATGAGTCTTTCTTGTACCTTAGCAATTGTCTTTCTCGGCAATTTTAATACTAGCCATTGCAAACACATCTGCTGCTTCTTGGTGAACATCCAATGGATTGTGAATGATAGTAAAATAATTAGGAAATCTATAAGTAGAAAATGAAACCTGAGGGCCATTTGTGATAATAAACTAAAGGCTACCCTCGAGATATAGCTAACATTTAACATAAATTCATCACTCAGCTGATATTTACTGTACTTAGTACTATTCTAATAACTGAATAAAATACAAGGGAAATACAAGTCACAACCTCTGTCCTCAGGAGCTTATAACATTTTCAGAAGAGAAAACCTGTGCCTAAGAATAAATACATGCATATATGCATATATATATATGTATATATATATATGTGTTTATATATGTATATATACATTTACACATTTTATTATACATAATTGAGTGTTTTGTTAATGAAATCTATAGGTTAAGAGAAAGGAAGGAGCCATCCTATTCTATAAAGTATAGTGAATGAGACTGTAAAGAAACGACTCTTTTTTTCTGTGTGATTTTATTATTTATATATATGTTCTGTGAAAGCTAGCATGAATTATATATATAGCTATATACAGTTATATACAATTACACATATACAGAGAATTAATGAATAGTTCAAGTCTGTTCAGCATAAAGATAGAGGTTTTCACCCTAATACAGTCATTGTACTCACACTCTATGTATGACAAGAAGAGCCAGCTGAATGGATAAGAAACAGAAATCAAGAGATCAATGCAACTCGAAGGCATTTTTCATGGTAGGTGATGGTGTATCACCTTCAGCTGAGAAAAAATTGTATGTATAGGAATTCCTTGGAAAACATTTCTGAGTTTTATTATGTACTGAATTGTTATTATGTGTCATTCAAACATTTCCTGGGAGTAAGGCAGCTTGAATATCAACTGTGAAGACAAATTTTCATCTTCTAACTGTTGGACTCCTCCGTGGTTTTGCCCTATTGCAGCTGGCTATAGGAGGTAAGGAGCCAAGGTCTGGGTTAATCTGGGAAAGGTGTTTTATTATTTACCATGGGTGGAAAAAGCAGAGAAGTTTGAGTGTTGGTCAGAGAGAGAATTTAGTAGAGCAGTGGTGGATAAATATTAACTAAATTAGTAAAGACAAGAGAAACTAGAACTTGGAAAGGGTAAAAGACAAAACAGGGACAAATAACCAGCAAAACTGTTTCAAGTACAATCTGACTAGGTGATGTTAAGATGTTCTATCAAAGTTGACCCAGAATGTTCTTCTGCAGTTCCATTATGAGCAACCAGCCAGTTCTTACCTGGGTGTGGCATATTTCTAGAGGACCTAAAGGAAGCCAAATGAATGTTAAAGGACCTATACTAGTTTCTCCATAGGAAAAAAAAATGTTAATAAATGCTGCTTGCTTTTCTTTTGACATACTCATGTAAATAGAGTGCAAAGATAATATAAAAGAAGAAAATGACATATTAAAATATGTTTATTACAACTGTATTAATAAGAAAATGTGAGAAACATCTTTTATATACAACAAAAAGTAAAATATCTAGCAAAATATGGTATACACCCACAATGCAAATCTCAAGGTTGACACATTTAAAGTCTATGTTACAATATGAAAAATATTTCACCTAGTATAAGAAATTGTTGAAATACATGTTTCTTCATTTCTTCCTTAGACTATTTCTTAAATGAATAGAGTAACACTTAATATATCATGGTTACTGTAGATGAATATTTTCTTCCCTTTCTTTTTGGCAGGGATAATGTCTTACTCATCTTTCTATCCCTCTCATATATTGGACTAAATTCAACAATTGAGACTTCAGGAAATGAAATGTGTTATGTTACAGAAGTGGGAATCTTTGTTTTACTTCTAAATTTTATTTTATTTTTATTACATTCTGGCAAAAGCTATATGGTTATATTTCATTGTTGGTATCTCTAATTCACACCAGAAGTCAGAGAAGGACATTGTACCCAGAGATATTATCAATCCTTTATTGGTCTGTAGGACATGGAGCTTGCTCAAGGACTGACCATCTTTTGTTTCCTTGGAAGACCCACTTGGCTATCATTTTTACAGCTATGCTCCTGAGAGGCAGTGTGAGAGAAGGAGAGGTGGGTGATAAGAAATAAAACACTAGAAATGTTTTCTGCTGGGCATGAGAAGAACTGAAGAAAGATAAATCTGCTTACATTTCTAATCTGAGGTTGTTGTCTTGGAGCAGTACATCTAGGTCTAGTGATCCTTCCAAGCTTTCCCAGAACCAATTTGTCAAGCTAATGTCCAGGCCTGCTGCCCACTCCATCTCCATCGCATCTCCCTGTCCCAAGATGGCTGCACTATACTAACTGCATCCAGTCTTTCTGTGATCACTTTTCCCTTTCTGGGTTCCAGGATGTCCTCAGCTCTCAATACCAAGACTGTTTCTACTTCCTTGGTTTTCTCTGGTTTCTCAAATGACTTGAAAGAAAGTCCAGGGTTCTTTCATTTTACTTTTACATCCCAACATACCTTAGACATATAACACCAATACTCATGTCTCTATCCTCCAAGGGAAGCACATGGTTGTTGCCATACAGAAGTTACAGAGGAAACTCCCACCACACTGTACTGTCATATCCGATAATCATTTAATCACTGACTAAACCTAAGACGCTGAGATCAGAGGATTCAGGAACTCTGGGAGACTTATAAACCTTTCCAAGTTAAGTATTTATTGTTACCTCATTGCTCCCTTGCTACTTAATTTTCCTGAGTCTCATTTTAGGAGAAATTTACTCCTTTAGCCTTGCACACTTCATCTCAATCAACACGATATTCTCCCTAGAGGTCCCAAATTATTATTTTCAAATATATTTTTTATCTACCCTTGGAAACAACACAAGCAAATGGAGTTTGACTTCCAGCTTTCAAATCAAGTGTTGAGGCAAACCATGTGAGTGTGAAACACTTGATTTTGCCTTGTTCAACCTGGGTAATGTGGCACAGGTCCAAGAATCCTCCTCTACCACCAAGACAGAGAAAGGAGTCAAAGACAAATGATATAATTTCAAAAAGTTGGACAATTTCTTTTCTTTTAATTATACATATTCATTCACATACAAGCTAGCAGCTAACTGGTGTATCCTCATTTATGTTCCCCGGACTTCTTTGGTAAGTCAGGGTTGATTTGGAAATGGGATATTTGAAATAGGCCACACATTTTTGTAGTTAATAATTGAACTTGGACCTTCCTATAATTCTATCTGTGGGAAAACATACCTTGGAAAATGTGGTAACAAGGTTTATATTTTCATTTTAGGGACTAAATCTTCCTGGTTCAGACAGGTTAATGTTCAAAGTATAAGCTATTGATCACATTGTTGCCTATAATATAAAAAGTTCTGTTTTCAAGGCAGCATTATTTGGAAGTTTGGGGGGTTATTATAAATGCGTTACTTATATATTGGTTTATTGGTTGCCTCAGTTCAAAAAAAATTGTGTTTCCTTTTGGGCTTGATTTTAATGCTGTTTAATGAATTGTTCATGCATACACACACACATACCCCCCCACAAACACACATACATCCCAGTGTTATTGTTTTATAGTTGAACCTAATAGGTCACATCTGCCTGCTTTGTTTGAAGGTCCAATTTCTCTACTTCCTGTGTAGCTTCCAGAGAATTCTGTGCTTGGTAAGGTGCAAAACAAATAAAGAAATGAACAAATGAAACCTCTGTATTTTGCCCTGATGATGGTTCTGTAGTGGCAGTGATTATGGCGTTTCAAGTTTTAAAAACAAAAATGCCTGACCAAGTTCAGAATATTATCCAGATGTGTTCTGTGTGCTTTCCAGGGTACATTTTTTTTTTTTTCAAACAAGATGGTGAAACAGGGACAGCAACTATTTTCCTTCCTCCACTGTCCCAAATCCAACTGCCTCCATCAAAGCACACCTTGAGTTCCACCTCCCACATTGTGTTCCCCGCTGGTGCCAATCTTCCAGTGAACTCCATTTCCCCTTTGTAAACACTGGATGTATTGACTTATTTAAAAATATAACTCAGGTGTCTGGCGAAACATGATGCCTGCCATCTCTTCAGGTAAAGAGGATCCACTTATTAATCTGCTCTGATGCCATCTGCTTGCTCAATTTGGATTGACTGCTTGCTGTCCAGACTTGATACCACAGAAATCTGATTGAGGACAAGAATCTGTTTGTACATTTCCCCCCACTGATACAGCACAACACTGTTGCAGCCAGGGAGTTAAGCTGATGTGACATGATGTCAGATGGCTTGCCATTGTACGTCAGAAATTAAAAAGAAAATATTCTTTCAAACTGGAATTCCTTATGTGATTTTTATATCCTTGGGCTTTGAGCAGATTGAGTATTGAATTGCTTGACTGGAGCCCATGGATAATTAAATACCTGCAACATTCATCCCAGGGTGAAATTCAGCCACATTTGACTTGTTCAGCACTGTGTCTCAATTCTAACCATTTCACAGAAATCTTGTAAATATTGATCGGCAAAATCCCAAAGAAAGACTTTTTCTAACACTGATTCTGAAAAGCTCCAGAAGGAAAGATTTGATCTCTGTTTTTATCCTCCCTACTCCGTGTCTAGTGGTTTGAGAAGTAGGTACAAATGTTGGACCTTCTTGTATATTTCTCAAGTTAGGGCAGTCAATTCTTACAACTTAAAAAATAAAATAAAATAAAATGATTTTATATGATCTACTAAACTAGGATTGAATAAAAATAACAAACAAATAAACAAGAATAGCAAACAAAAAACCTAGCTCAAGATATATCAGTGGAATCAAAATAGTATTGATCATTTCTTAGGAAGCTTCTTGAGTCCCTCAGTATGAGATATTGATTACATAATGTTAATTCACCAGAAGAACGTAAACATGGTGTATGTATATATGGTTTTCAAGCACTGAAGGGTTGGCATTCCATGCTCATGCTATTGGGATTGTATTAAAGGTTGTGTTTTTGTTGAAAAGGCAGGTAGAACTAAATTTAAGTCTCATCTACAACCAAAACTGAATGACATAAAGTTTCTGAAAAATATATATTAATTAATAAATTAAGAGAAAAAAGAGACACACAAGTAAGAATTAAAGATCTTACAAGAATTTTGTTAAGTAACAAGGAACAGAATATTATCACTTTCTTAACATTCAGCTTCTCTTTAGTCAAGGCTAATCATTTTTTAATTTGTGTAAGCTCTACTGCTTAAAAATTCACATGTGAATAAGATGTGTGTCTGATCCTTATTTTTTATTATAAACTAAATGGTATGAAAAGTAAATACTATTGGAAAATATAAAATCTCATTCATTCAATGCAAATAACACTGAATAAATTAATAAATTTATGGGCCTCTCTTTGATATTCACTTGTGAAGACAGTGTGTGTGGGTATTTATATGTATGTTTTTGTGGGACAGGTGTGTATAAACACATAAGGTACTTGAAGCACTGGAGAGAAAAAGGACTTGGTTAAACAGATGAAAGACAGTACCAAGCTAAAAGTGACATAAGTCAAGGATACCTTTTAAAAAATCAAAAAATTGGGGGATGAGCTTCAAGATGGTGGAAGAGTAAGACGTGGAGATCACCTTCCTCCCCACAAATACATCAGAAATACATCTACATGTGGAACAACTCCTACAGAACACATACTGAACGCTGGCAGAAGGCCTCAGGCCTCCCAAAAGGCAAGAAACTCCCCACGTACCTGGGTAGGGTAAAAGAAAAAAAGAAAAAACAGAGGCAAGGAATAAGGATGGGAGCTGCACAAGTGGGAGGGAGCTGTGAAGGAGGAAAGGTTTCCACACACCAGGAAACCCCTTCACGGGCAGAGACTGTGTGTGGCAGAGCGGGGGAGTCTCGGAGCCACAGAGGAGAGCACAGCAACAGGGGTGCGGAGGGCAAAGCGGAGAGATTCCCACACAGAAGATCAGTGTCGACCAGCACTCACTAGCCCGAGAGGCTTGTCTGCTCACCTGCCGGAACGGGTGGGGGCTAGGAGCTGAGGCTTGGGCTTCGGAGGTCGGATCCCAGGGAAAGGACTGGGGTTGGCTGCATGAACACAGACTGAAGGGGGCTAGAGTGCCACAGCTAGCTGGGAGGGAGTCCGGGAAGAAGTCTGGAGCTGCCAAAGAGACAAGAGAGATTTTCTTTCCTCTTTCTTTCCTGGTGCGCATGGAGATGGGATTAAGAGCGCCGCTTAAAGGAGCTCCAGAAACGGGCGCGAGCTGCAGCTATCAGCATGAACCCCAGAGAAGGGCATGGGATGCTAAGGTTTCTGCTGTGCTACCAAGAAGCCTGTGTGCAAGCACAGGTCACTATCCACACCTCCCCTCCGGGGAGCCCGTGCAGCCTGCCACTCCCAGCGTCCCATGATCCAGGGACAGCTTCCTTCAGAGACCTCACAGCACGCCTCAGGCTAGTGCAACATCACGCCGGCCTCTGCCGCTGCAGGCTTGCCCTGCACTCCTTACCCCTCCCTCCCCCAGTCCTGAGTGAACCAGAGTGTCCGAATCAGCTGCTCCTTTAACCTAGTCCTGTCTGAGCAAAGAACAGACACCCTCAAGCGACCTACATGCAGAGGAAGGTCCAAATCCAAAACTAAACCCGGGGAGCTGTACAAAGAAGAGAAAGGGAAATTTCTCCCAGCAGCCTCAGGAACAGCAGATTAAATTTCCACAGTCAACTTGATGTAGCCTGCATCTGTGGAACACCTGAATAGACAACAAATCATCCCAAATTGAGGAGGTGGACTTTGGGAGCAATGATATATATATATTTTTTCCCCTTTTTTCCTTTTTCCGAGTTTGTATGTGCATGCTTCTATGTGTGATTCTGTCTGTATAGCTTTGCTTTTACCATTTGTCCTAGGGTTCTGTCAGTTTTTTTTTTTTTTTTAATTAATTATTTTTTTCTTTATAATTATTTTTTATTGTAATAACTATTTTATTTTACTTTATTTTATTTTATCTTCTTTCTTTCTTTCTCTCCTTCTTTCTTTCTTTCTTTCTTTCTCTCTTTCTTTCTTTTTCTCCCTTTTATTCTGAGCCATGTGGAAGACAGGCTCTTGGTGCTCCAACAAGGCATCAGGACTGTGCCACTGAAGTGGGAGAGCTAAGTTCAGGACACAGGTCCACAACAGACCTCCCACCTCCACGTAATAACAAACAGTGAAAATCTTCCAGAGATCTCCATTTAAACGCCAAGGCCCAGCTCCACTCAATGACCAGCAAGCTACAGTGCTGGACACCTCATTCCAAACAACTAGCAAGACAGGAACACAACCCCATCCATTAGCACAGAGGCTGCCTAACATCAAAATAAGGCAACAGATACCCCCAAAACACACCACCAGAAGTGGACCTGCCCACCAGAAAGACAAGATCCAGCATCATCCACCAAAACACAGGCACTAGTCCCCTCCACCAGGAAGCCTACACAACCCACTGAAGCAACATTAGCCACTGGGGACAGGCACCAAAACCAATGGAAACTACGAACATGCAGCCTGCAAAAAGGAGACCCCAAACACAGTAAGTTAAGGAAAATGAGAACACAGACAAGCACACAGCAGATGAAGGGGCAAGGCAAAAACCCACCAGACCCAACAAATGAAGAGGAAATAGGAAGTCTACCTGAAAACGAATTCAGAATAATGATAGTAAAAATGATCCAAAATATTGGAAATAGAATAGAGAAAATACAAGAAATGTTTAACAAGGACCAAGAAGAAATAAAGAGCAAACAAACAGAGATGAACAACACAATAAATGAGATTAAAAATTCTCTAGAAGGGATCAGTAGCAGAATAACTGAAGTAGAATAACAGATAAGTGACCTGGAAGATAAAATATTGGAAATAACTACTGCAGAACAGAATAAAGAAAAAAGAATGAAAGGAATAAAGGACAGTTCCAGAGACCTCTGTGACAACATTAAATGCACCAACATTCGAATTATAGGGGTTCCAGAAGAAGAAGAGATAAATAAAGGGACTGAGAAAATATTTGAAGAGATTATAGTTGAAAACTTCCTTAATATGGAAAAGGAAATAATCAAGTCCAGGAAGCACAGAGAGTCCCATACAGATAAAACCAAGGAGAAACATGCCAAGACACACATTAATCAAATTATCAAAAATTAAATACAAAGGACAAATATTAAAAGCAGCAAGGGAAAAACAACAAGTAACACATAAGGGAATCCCCATGAGGTTAAGAGCTGATCTTTCTGCACAAACTCTGCAAGCCAGAAGGGAGTGGCAGGACATATTTAAAGTGAGGAAAGAGAAACACCTACAATCAAGATTACTCTACCTAGCAAGGATCTCATTGAAATTTGACAGAGTAATTAAAAGCTTTACAGACAAGCAAAAGCTAAGAGAATTCAGCACCACCAAACGAGCTTTACAACAAATGCTAAAGGAACTTCTCTAGCCAAGAAACACAAGAGAAGGAAAAGACATACAATAATAAACTGAAAACAATTAAGAAAATGGTAATAGGAGCATACATGTTGATAATTACCTTAAATGTAAATGGATAAAATGCTCCAAGCAAAAGACATAGACTGGCTGAATTAATACAAAAACAAAACCCATATATATGCTGTCTACAAGAGACCCACTTCAGACCTAGGGACACATACAGACTGAAAGTGAGGGCATGGAAAAGATATTCCATGCAAATGGAAACCAAAAGAAAGCTGGAGTAGCAATTCTCATATCAGACAAAATAGAGTTTAAAATAAAGACTATTAGAAGATACAAAGAAGGACACTAACTAATGATCAAAGGATCAAACCAAGAAGAAGATATAACAATTGTAAATATTTATGCACCCAACATAGGAACACCTCAATACATAAGGCAAATACTAAGAGCCGTAAAACAGAAATCAACAGTAACACAATCATAATAGGGGACTTTAACAACCCACTTTCACCAAGGAACAGATCATCCAAAATGAAAATAAATAAGGAACCATTAGGTTTCAATGATATATTAAACAAGAAGGACTTAATTGCGATTTAGAGGACATTCCATCCAAACACAACAGAATACACATTCTTCTCAAGTGCTAATGGAACATTCTCCAGGATAGATCATATCTTGGGTCACAAATCAAGCCTTGGTAAATTTAAGAAAATTGAAATCATATCAAGTATAGTTTCTGATCACAATGCTATGAGACTAGATATCAATTGCAAGAAAAAATCTGTAAGAAATACAAATACATGGAGACTAAATAACACACTACTTAATAAACAAGAGATCATGGAAGAAATCAAAGATGAAACCAAAACATACCAAGAAACAAATGACATTGAAAACACAACGACCCAAATCCTATGGGATGCACCAAAAACAGTTCTAAGAGGGAATTTTATAGCTATACAAGCCTACCTTACGAAACAAGAAACATCTCAAATAAACAAACTAAACTTACACCTAAAGCAATTAGAGAAAGAAGAACAAAAAAATCCCCGAAGTTAGCAGAAGGAAAGAAATCATAAAGATCCAATCAGAAATAAATGAAAAAGACATGAAGGAAGCCATAGTAAAGATCAATAAAACTAACAGCTGGTTCTTTGAGAAGATAAACAAAATTGATAAATCATTAGCCAGACTTATCAAGAAAAAAAGGGAGAAGACTTAAATCAATAGAATTAGAAATGATAATGGAGAAGTAACAACTGACACTGCAGAAATAAAAAGGATCATGAGGGATTACTACAAGCAACTCTATGCCAATAAAATGGACAACCTGGAAGAAATGGACAAATTCCTAGAAATTCACAACCTTCCAGGAGTGAACCAGGAAGAAATAGAAAATATGAACAGACCATTCACAAGCACTGAAATTGAAACTGTGATTGAAAATCTTCCAACTAACAAAAGCCCAGGACCAGATGGCTTCACAGGTGAATTCTATCAGACGTTCAGAAAAGAGCTAACACCTATCCTTCTCAAACTCTTCCAAAATATAGCAGAGGAAGGAACACTCCCAAACCCATTCTATGATGCCACCATTACCCTGATACCAAAACCAGACAAAGATGTCACAAAGAAAGAAAACTGCAGGCCAATATCACTGATGAACATAGATGCAAAATCCTCAACAAAATACTAGCAAACAGAATCCAACAGCACATTAAAAGGATCATGCATTATGATCAAGTGGGTTTTATCCCAGGAATGCAAGGATTCTTCAATATATGCAAATCAATGTGAAACACTATATTAAAAAATTAAAGGAGAAAAAACCATATGATCATCTTAATAGATGCAGAGAGAGCTTTTGACAAAATTCAACACCGATTTATGATAAAAAACGCTCCAGAGAGTAGGCATAGAGGAACTTACCTCAACATAATAAAGGCCATATGACAAACCCACAGACAACATCATCCTTAATGATGAAAAAGTGAAACCATTTACACTAAGATGAGGAACAAGACAAGGTTGTCCACTCCCACCACTTTTATTCAACATAGTTTTGGAAGTTTTAGCCATAGCAATCAGAGAAGAAAAAGAAATAAAAGAATCCAAATTGGAAAAGAAGAAGTAAAGCTGTCACTGTTTGCAGATGACATGATACTATACATAGAGAATCCTAAAGATGCTACCAGAAAACTACTAGAGCTAATCAATGAATTTGGTAAAATAGCAAGATACAAAATTAATGCACAGAAATCTCTAGCATTCTTATACACTAATGATGAAAAATCTGAAAGTGACATTAAGAAAACACTCCCATTTATCACTGCAACAAAAAGAGTATAATACTAGGAATAAACCTATCTAAGGAGAAAAAAGACCTGTATGCAGAAAATTATAAGACACTGTTGAAAGAAATTAAGGATGATTCAAATAGATGGAGAGATATACCATGTTATTGGATTGGTAGAATCAACATTTTGAAAATGACTCTACTACCCAAAAGCAATATACAGATTCAATGCAATCCTTATCAAATTACCACAGGCTTTTTTCACAGAACTAGAACAAAAAAATTCACAATTTGTATGGAAACTCAAAACACCCCGAATAGCCAAAGCAGTCTTGAGAGGAAAAACGGAGCTGGAGGAATCAGGCTCCCTAACTTCAGACTATACTACAAAGCTACAGTAATCAAGACAGTATGGTACTGGCACAAAAACAGAAATATAGATCAATGGAATAAGATAGAAAGCCCAGTGTTAAACCCACACACATATGGCCACCTTATCTTTGATAAAGGAGGCAAGAATATACAGTAGAGAAAAGACAGCCTCTTCAATAAATGATGCTGGGAAAACTGGGCAGCTACATGGAAAAGAATGAAATTAGAACACTCCCTAACACCATACACAAAAATAAACTCAAAATGGATTAAAGACCTAAAAGTAAGGCCAGACACCATCAAACTCTTCAAGGAAAATATAGGCAGAACACTCTATGACATAAATCACAGTAAGATCCTTTTTGACCCACCTCCTAGAGAAATGGAAATAAAAACAAAAATATACAAATGGGACCTAATAATACTTCAAACCTTTTGCACAGCAAAGGAAACCATAAACAGGACAAAAAGACAACTCTCAGAATGTGAGAAAACATTTGCAAATGAAGCATCTGACAATGTATTAATCTCCAAAACATACAAGCAACTCATGCAACTCAATATCAAAAAAACAAACAACCCAATCTAAAAATGGGCAGAAGGCTTAAATAGACATTTCTACAAAGAAGATAACCAGATTTCCAACAAATACATGAAAGGATTCTCAACATCATTAATCATTAGAGAAATGCAAATCAAAACTACAATGAGATATCACCCCATACCGGTCTGAATGGCTATCATCAAAAAATCTACAAACAATAAATGCTGGAGAGGATGTGGAAAAAAGCAAACCCTCTTGCACTGTTGTTGGGAATGTAAATTGATACAGCCACTATGGAGAACAGTATGGAGGTTCCTTAAAAAAATGAAAAATAGAACTACCATATGACCCAGCAATCCCTCTACTGAGCATATACCCTGAGAAAACCATATTTCAAAAAGAGTCATGTACCACAATGTTCATTGCAGTTCTTTTTTATAATAGCCAGGGCATGGAAGCAACATTAGTGTCCATCGACAGATGAATGGATAAAGAAGATGTGGTACATATATATATATATATAATGGAATATTACTCAGCCATAAAAAGGAACAAAACTGAGTTATTTGTAGTGAGGTGGATGGTCCTAGAGACTGTCATACAGAGTGAAGTAAATCATAAAGAGAAAAACAAATACTGTGTGTTAATACATATATATGGAATTTAAAAAAAGAAAATTGTCAGAAGAAACTAGTGGCAAGACGGACATAAAGATACAGACCTACTAGAGAATGGACTTGAGGATATGAGGAGGGGGAAGGGTAAGCTGGGACAAAGTGAGAGTGTGGCATGGACATGTATACACTACTAAACGTAAAATAGAATGCTAGTGAGAAGCAGCTGCATAGCACAGGGAGATCAGCTTGGTGCTTTGTGACTAGCCAGAGGGTTGGGATAGGGAAGGTAGGAGGGAGGGTGATTCAAGAGGAAGAGATATGGGGACATATGTATATGTATAACTGATACACTTCGTTATAAAGCAGAAACTGATGCACCGTTGTAAAGCAATTATACCCTCATAAAGATGTTACAAAAATCAAAAAATTATTTTAACAAATTATAAAATATTGTACAATATTTTCTCAAGTTAATGAAACAAAATTTCTTTACCATAAATATTTAAGACTAAAATTTAAGAAGAAAAAAAGATTAATGAAAGAAAACAATTCTGTTTTGTTTGTTTTTTTTGTTTTACTTTTTAATTGAGGTTTAATTTATAAAACATTATATTAATTTCAGGTGTGCAATGCAGTGATTTGAAATTTGTATATATTGTAAAATGATCACCACAATAAAATCCAGTTAACATCTGACACCATAGATAGTTACTTTTCTTTCCTTTGATGAGAACTTTCAACATCCACTCTCCTTGCTACTTTTAAATATGCAATACAGTATTATTAACTATAGTCACTGTGCTGTACATTGTATCACCCTGACTTGCTCATTTTAGACCCGGAAATGTACACTTTTGACGCCCTTTATTCACTTTGTCCACCTCCATACCCCACCTCAGGCAACCATTAATCTCTTCTCTATACCCATGTGCTCAAATTTTTTGTTTTGTTTTGTTCTGTCTTGTTTGTTTTTTGCTATGCTTTGATTTAGATTCTACAGGCAAGTGAGACCATATGTTAATTTTCTTTTTTCTTTCCAACTTATTTTACTTGGCATAAAGCCTTCAAGGTCACAAATGGCAAGATTACATTATTTTTCAGGGCTGAATAATATTCCATCACATATATATGTGTGTGTGTGTGTGTGTGTGTGTGTGTGTATCACTATATCACAACTTATTTATTCATTATGCATTGATGGACATTTAGGTCATTTCCATTGTCTTGGCTATTGTAAATAATGTTGGAATGAACATTTAAGTGCATGTATCTTTTCAAATTAGTGTTTTTGTTTTCTTCAGGTAAATACCCAGAAGTGGAAATGCTGAATCATATTGCAGTTCTATTTTTAATTTTTTGAGGAAACTCCATACTATTTTTCACAGTGGCTGTACCAATTTACATTCCCATCAACAGTGCACAAGAGTTCCTTTTTCTCCACATGCTATAACCATTCTCAGTGTTTGTTGGGAGATTTCTCATTGTAGTTTTGATTTGCATTTCCCTGTTTTCATCTTGCCAAATTGATTGAAAACCGACTTGGATGTTGAGTGTTTTTATCTCCATAGACTCCATGTCAGTTTTCCCCTAATCTAATGTACAAAAGGTAGTTAATTCAAATGCATACTCTTTATACTAAACAGGAGTTTGGTCATGCATTCCTGGAACTTTTCTGGATGAACTGAGCTGAATAGAGGAAACATGGGGAAAAAATTTATCTATTAGAGTTGTCCCTAAAGTCACACACCCCAAATCCCCTCCAAGCACATAGCTCTTTGTTTTCTTCTGAGATCTGAGTCAAAGTAGAATCCTTAGTGAGAACAGTATTAGCCCCTAAATGAGGGGGGAAAAAAATCACAAAAATAATGGCAAATGGGAGAGATCACATCCCTGATATCATGGAATCCTACAAGTTATTCAGGAAAGCAAATGTGTTTTTGCCAAGAAAGAACATTCAGAACGCTCTAGAACAAAAATATTCATATTATAAACTATAAAAAATACACAAAAATCTGTAGAAAGCAAAAGAATTACTTGTATTTTGTAGGATGAAGTTAAACTATGGTATGCTGTTAACTATAACATCCCAAAGTGAAAACCTGTCTGTTCCATCTTGAATACCACACAAAATTATGCTCTTTGTTACTCAGTAAGCATGAAGCAAAGACTGGCAAGAAGAATTCAAAGTGGCAAGTTTCTGTTTGGAGGCAGGGACATACCAATCTAAGCCACATAAATGAAAGATAATTTTCAAAATAGATCTAGAGAGAAAATTGTTTTAGTCTCCCAAGGAATGAAACCACTGAAACAAGTAAATGTTATTTCCTGGAGAGGGAGTGGAAGAGAGAGAAATGAGAAAATAAAGGTTGCTCAATATCAATTTTCCATTTGGTTCAAGGAAATTATTTGCTGGTTAAGTTGCTTGTATCTTAAACTGAATATTTTTCTCATCCACACCATATCATTCTAATAGTCTTTTTTTTTTCAAAATTATATTTCCTTCTTATCAAAAAGCTTTCTTTGAGCCAATCAAGGTGGGAGGCCAGAAAGTTGATAAGGAGGTCATTATAACAACTCAAATAGAAGATATAATAAAATCCATTTCAAAGAGTAGGGACTATTTCCTACTAACATTTACAATATGATTGATTATTTAGCAATTCCTCTTCCCCTTTTTCTCTATTCCTATCCCCCAAATGCTCTGTAGTAGAAAAATTTGACCTTGCTGAGGGAAGTAATAACACAACATATCTGCACCATCTGTGTAATTAATACCGCCTTCTGAAAGGAGCACCTGACCAGCAAAATACAACTCAAATGCATGAGCACACTGAGGGACTCCTTGCCTTGTTCACCTTCTTTCTAAATAATTCATCAGTTTAATGATAATGACATTCAAATATCATAATTACAGCCGACTCTTTAAAAAACATCAATTCCACGGCCAAAAATAGAGTAACCAACCCCCACTCCTTTTCTCACCATTAGCTGTTAATGCCAAAATATGATCTTTATTCATTTCACTGACATAATATAAAACCAATGTAGATTTCCCATTTTTCATAAAATTTCCATCTGCACTATTAGTTTCACTGATAGCAGACTGCAAAATGTTGTTAAGCTACAAGATGGAAGACACTGCAAAAACCTCACCATGTTAAGAAGCCATAAAATTTTATTCAGTTCATTTACTGCTACAGTCCAGTAACCCTATAGTAAGAGTGTGCTATTTTTATTGTGTATTTATTTAAAGGTTGAATATTTCGTTCCCTGGACTAGACATCTAACTGAGTTAATCTGGGTTCCTAATAGAAAGAGTTGTATTCTACTTCAGTGTTTATCATTCCCTTAAAAGTGTTTTTGTATTTTGGTTGTTGTGGAAAAGACGATAACAGAATATTGCAAACAAGAGCTTAGCTATGTGGCTCATTTGTGCTCAGAATTAAACCACCAGTGTATGAGCCTCACATGATGCTGAGTAGAAACACTCCTTTCACCATCTTGTTCCATCTCATGCCTCTTCCAAAGCAAGTCTCAGGGCACAGTGCAGTGAAACACAGTGCATCAGACCTTGTATTGGATAGTCTGGCATTTGGCCAGAGGTGCTTGACTGCTCACACAATCCTGCATAACTCAGTAACATTTTGGTATTTATTGCTTATTGATATAACTGCTCAGAATGTCTGAGCAGTTTGACATAAGTAGGTGAGATCTTTTTAGAATAGCAGGAAGCAGAGCCTGTTTTAGGTCTACTCATAAAACCATGGCCATTTAAGCTAACTTGTCTGTTTTCATACCAAGTTATATTATACTATTCTATACTGCACTATACTATTGTTATATGAAAGTTGTAGCATAAGGACATGAGGTAGAGAAGGAATGCTATGCACAGCAATTTTGCCAATACATGGAATTCATCTAAATATTCCAAGGAGCTTCAACAGACTTTCCTAATTGTGGATCAATGGCAGCTATACCAGTGGTCACTCCACTACAGAGAAAAAACAAAAGGGCAAGTAAAGCTAGAAAAGCACAAAGAAAGAGAGTGGAAGGGACAGTTTTTACTAGTACCAAGGCTGGCTCCCTTAGGATAAGGGAGTTGTTTGCACCAAGTTTAGTGAACTCCCAGGAAACCTAGGGATGTCCATATTTACTTAGGCCACAGGAGTAACTGTTCCCTGCTCAGTCCCAATTAAAGGCCACATGGAAACTCCAGGTGCAGTAAATAGATAAACTAGCAACAAAAATACAATAGCAAACAGGCCAGACATATGATGTACAACATCCATAATACATTCCTTCTTTGTCTGTGACTCGTTAGGAACCAAGAAGACAAGCCTGTCCCCACTTGGTCCCCTTGTCTGTAACACAGGCTGATAAGAGCACCTTCACCAGCTGCAGTGTTTTCTCTTGAAAGTGCAAAATATGGGGTTGATAAAAGCAAGGTGTGCATTTTTAAAGGCACATGAGAGAGAGATTTAAATCACCTGAGATAGTCTGTATTTATTCATTCCAAAGGGATACAAAGGCTCTGTCTGGGTAGGATTAAAGAGTAAATGTTCAAAAGGAATATGTGAGAGTCCACAGGAGACTGGAAATATAAGAATGAATTAAAATGAGACAGAGAATATGTCCCAAAATAGCCACATAATGACTATTCGTAGTTACTATCTTGTTAGCATCGATTGTGGAATATTTGAGGGCCTGGGAGAATCAATGTATATGGTAAACAATCACCTCCTAAACTGAAATGTCAGAGATACGATACAGAATAATGAATATAAAATCTAGACAAAACTAATGACCAAACAAGATAAACAAATTAAAGCAGTTAAGCCATGAAGGGTGAGTGACTAACGATTGAGTTCGGAATCATCCCACTGAAAATCTGTCCATTTGAACAGCCCTTGCTGTGTGGTATCAACACTGTCTGACAGCTGAGCCCCTCATGTCTCCCTTTAGATTCTGTGATATAAAATCTGAGCTATGGATGTGAGATGCAGGAGCTCAGTATTCAGGCAGTGGTGGGGAAACCATTTCCAAATTGTACAATTTCATGATCATCCATCTATCATTCCTAGAGACGAAAGGTAATATCTTTTGCTTATTATAAACCTGGTACAGTGGTCTTGTGCTCAGGTTCCCCCTAAAAATAATTTCCAAACAGTATTTTCTTTTCTTTTTTGCTTGAATTCTTTTAAGGGTGTTAGAAATCTTACATGATACCTTTCGATTGTTTGTTATTGTGTGCACCTTCCCCGTTTTTCTATTTGCAATTGATTAGTGAACCTCTTCTTGTGGCTAAATGACTCAGCAGAGAAGGGATGTTTGATGGATCTCATTGGACTTGGGTCAACACTGTTCTGAAATAAAAGGAGCCAGTATGCTTTAATGGGACACTCCATCACAGGAAAAGCTCTGCTTCCAGCTTCCAATCATTTAGCAACTCCTTATAACCTAAAAGAGCATTATTAGGCAAAACTGAGATGTTGACACAATCTGATCTCTACAGTGTGTTTCACTTTTGGGTTTTCTTTTTTCTTTTTTTTTGTTTTTTTTGCTCTGGGCTCTGTTTTTCTTTTTTTGCAAGGGCAAAATTATTCTTTTCATTTTATGGATGATGAAACCATAGTTCAGAGAGGGGAATTCACTTGTCCAAGCTCATTCAGTGAATAAATGACAAAAATGAGGACCCTTCCCTGAAACCCTGTACCAAGTCTACATTCAGTTTGTCCAGTAGTCAAAGTCTCTCAGACTCCCAGCTACTTTTTGTTTCAAGGGTATAAAAGGCTTATTTTATTTTTATTTTACTTTTTAAACATCTTTATTGGAGTATAATTGTTTTACAATGGTGTGTTAGTTTCTGCTGTATAACAAAGCAAATCAGCTATACATATACGTATATCCCCATATCTCCTCCTTGTTACGTCTCCCTCCCACCCTCCCTGTTCCACCTCTCTAGGTGGTCACAAAGCACTGAGCTGATCTCCCTGGGTTATATGGCTGCTTCCAACTAGCTATCTATTTTACATTTGACAGTGTATATATGTCCATGCCACACTCACTCTTCATCCCAGCTATACTTCCCCATCCCAATGTCCTCAAGTCCATTCTCTACATCTGCATCTTTATTCCTATCCTGACCCTAAAAAATAGTCTGTTCTTCAGACCATTTTTTTTTTAGATCACATATATATGTGTTAACATACGGTATTTATTTTTTTCTTCTGACTTACTTCAATTTGTATGAGACTCTAGACCCATCCACCTCACTACAAAAAACACAATTTCATTTTTTTTTATGGCTGAGTAATATTCAATTGTATATATGTGCCACATCTTCTTTATCAATTCATGTGTTGATGGACACTTAGGTTGCTTCCATGTTCTGGCTATTGTAAATAGAGCTGCAGTGAACATTGTGGTACATGACTCTATTTGAATTACGGTTTTCTCAGGGTATATGCCCAGTGGTGAGATTGCTGGGTAGTATGGTAGTTCTATTTTTAGTTTTTTAAGGAAACTCCAGACTATTCTCCATAGTGGCTGTGTCAACTTACATTCCCACCAACAGTGCAAGAGGGTTCCCTTTTCTCCACACCCTCTCCAGCATTTATTGTTTGTAGATTTTTTGATGATACCTATTCTGACTGGTGTGAGGTGATACATCATTGTAGTTTTAATTTGCAATTCTCTAATGATTAATGATGTTGAGCATCCTTTCATGTGTTTGTTGGCAATCTGGTTACCTTCTTTGGAGAAATGTCTATTTAGGTATTCTGCCCATTTTTGGATTGGGTTGTTTGTTTTTTGATATTGAGCTACATGAACTGCTCATAAATTTTGGAGATTAATCCTTCATCAGTTGCTCGGTTGCAAATATTTTCTCCCATATGGAGGGCTGTCTTTTCCTCTTGTTTATGTTTTCCTTTGCTGTGAAAAAGCTTTTAAGTTTAATTAGGTCCCATTTGTTTATTTTTGCTTTTATTTCCTTTTCTCTAGTAGGTGGGTCAAAAAGGATATTGCTGTGATGTATGTCATACAGTGTTCTGCCTATGTTTTCCTCTAAGAGTATAATACTGTCTGGATTTACATGTAGGTCTTTAATCCATTTTGAGTTTATTTTTGTGGATGGTGTTAGAGAGTGTTCTAATTTTATTCTTTTACATGTAGCTGTCCAGATTTCCCAGCACCATTTCTTGAAGAGGCTGTCTTTTCTCCATTATATATTCTTGCCTCCTTTATCAAAAATAATGTGATGATATGTGCATGGGTTTATCTCTGGGTTTCTATCCTGTTCCATTGATCTATATTTCTGTTTTTGTGCAGTACCATAATGTCTTGATTACTGTAGCTTTGTAGTGTAGTCTGAAGTCCAGCAGCCTGATTCCTCTAGCCCCGATTTTTTTTCTCAAGATAGATTTTGCTATTTGGGGTTTTTAGTGTTTCCATAGAAATTGTTAAATTTTTTGTTTGAGTTCTGTGAAAAATGCCATAGGTAGTTTGATAAGGATTGTATTGAATCTGTAGATTGCTTTGGGTAGTATAGTCATTTTCACAATGTTGATTCTTCCAACAAGAACATGGTATATCTCTCCATCTCTTTGTACCATCTTTAGTTTCTTTAGTCAGCATCTTATAGTTTTCTGCATTCAAGTCTTTTGTCTCCTTAGGTAGATTTATTCCTAGGTATTTTATTCTTTTTGTTGCATTGGTAAATGAGTGTTTCCTTATTTTCTCTTTCAGATTTTTCATCATTAGTGTATAGGAATATGAGATTTCTGTGCATCACTTTTTTATCTTGCTACTTTACCATAGTCATTGATTGTCCTAGTAGATTTCTGGTAGCATCTTTAGGATTCTCTATGTATAGTATCATGTCATCTGCAGAGGGTTACAGCTTTACTTCTTCTTTTCCGATATGGATTCCTTTTATTTCTTTTTCTTTTCTGATTGCTGTGGCTAAAACATCCAAATCTATGTTGAATAATAGTGGTGAGAGTGGACAACCTTGTCTTGTTCCTGATCTTAGAGGAAATGGTTTCAGTTTTTCACCATTGAGAACGATGTTGGCTGTGGGTTTGTCATATATGGCCTTTATTATCCTGAGGTAAGTTCCCTCTATGCCTACATTCTGGAGGATTTTAACATAAATTGGTGTTGAATTTTGTCAAAAGTTTTTTCTGCAACTATTGAGATTATCATATGATTTTTCTCCATCAGTTTTTTTTAATATGGTTTACCACATTGATTGATTTTTGTATATTGAAGAATCCTTGCATTCCTGAGATAAGGCCTACTTGATCATGGTGTATGATCCTTATAATGTGCTCTTGGATTCTTTTTGCTAGTATTATGATGAGCATTTTTGCATCTCTGGGTTTTGCATCTCTGGGTTCATCAGTGATATTGGCCTGTAGTTTTCTTTCTCTGCAAAATCTTTGCCTGGTTTTTGTATCAGGTTGCTGGTGGCCTTGTAGAATGAGTTTGGGAGTGTTCCTCCCTCTGCTATAGTTTGGAAGAGTTTGAAAAGGATAGGTGTTAGCTCTTCTCTAAATGTTTGATATAATTCGTCTGTGAAGTTACCTGGTCCTGAGCTTTTGTTTGTTGGAAGATTTTTAATCACAGTTTCAATTTCAGTGCTTGTGATTGGTCTGTTTAAGTTTTCTATTTCTTCCTCGTTCTGTCTAGGAAGTTTGTACGTTTCTAAGAAATTGTCCATTTCTTTCAGGTTGTCCATTTTATTGGCATATAGTTGCTTGTAGTAATCTCTCATGATCCTTTGTATTTCTACATTGTCAGTTGTTACTTCTCCTTTTTCATTTGTAATTCTATTGAATTGAGTCTTCTCTCATTTTTTCAAGATGAGTCTGACTAATGGTTTATCAATTTTATCTTCTCAAAGAAGCAACTTTTAGTTTTATTGATCTTTGTTATCATTTCCTTCATTTCTTTTTCATTTATTTCTGATCTGGTCTTTATGATTTGTTTCCTTCTGCTAAAGTAGGATTGTTTTTTGTTCTTCTTTCTGTAATTCCTTTAGATGTAAGGTTACATTGTTTATTTGAGATGTTTCTTGTTTCTTGAGGGAGGATTGTATTGCTATAAACTTCCCTCTTAGAACTGATTTTGCTGCATCCCATAGGTTTTTGGTTGTCGTGATTTCACTGTTTTTTGTTTCTAGGTAATTTTGATTTCCTCTTTGATTGCTTCAGTGATCTCTTGGTTATTTAGTAATGTATGGTTTAACCTCAAAGTGTTTGTATTTTTTACAGATTTTTTCTGGTAATTTTTGATATCTAGTCTCATGGTGTTGTGGTTGGAAAAGATCCTTGATATGATTTCAGTTTTCTTAAATTTACCAAGACTTGCTTTGTGACCAAAGATATGATCTATCCTGGAGAATGTTCCATGAGCACTGGAGAAGAAGTTGTATTCTGTTGTGTTTGGATGGAATGTCCTCTAAATGTCAATTAAGTCCTTCTTGTTTAATATGTCATTGAAAGCTTATGGTTCCTTATTTATTTTCATTTTGGATGGTCTTTTCCTTGGTGAAAGTGGGGTGTTAAAGTCCCCTACTATGATTGTGTTACTGTTGATTTCCCCTCTTATGGCTGTTAGTATTTGCCTTATGTATTGAGGTGCTCCTATGTTGTGTGCATATATAGTCACAATTGTTATATCTTCTTCTTCTATTGACCCCTTGATCATTATGTAGTGTCCTTCTTTGTCTCTTGTAATAGTCTTCATTTTAAAGACTATTTTCTGTGATATGAGAATTGCTACTCCAGCCTTCCTTTGATTTCCACTTGCATGGAATATCTTTGTCCATACCCTCACTTTCAGTCTGTGTGTGTCCCTAGTTCTGAAGTGGGTCTCTTGTAGACAGCCTATATACAGGTCTCATTTTTGTATCCATTCAGCCAGTCTATGTCCTTTGATTGGAGTATTTAATCCATTTACATTAAAGATAATTTTTGATATGTATGTTCCTATGACCACTTTCTTAATTGTTTTGGGTTTGTTTTTGCAGGTCCTTTTCTTCTGTTGTGTTTCCCACTTAGAGAAGTTCCTTTAGCATTTGTCATAGAGCTGGTTTGGTGGTGCTGAATTCTCTTAGCTTTTGCTTGTCTGTAAAGCTTTTGATTTCTCCTTCGAATCTGAATGAGATCCTTGCCAGGTAGAGTAATCTCGGTTTCAGTTTTTTCCCTTTCATCACTTTAAATATATCATGCCATTCTCTTCTGGCTTGTAGAGTTTCTGCTGAAAAATCAGCTGTTAACCTTATGGGGATTCCCTTGTATGTTATTTTTTGGTTTTCCTTTGCTGCTTTTAATATTTTTTCTTTGTATTTAATTTTTAATAGTTTCATTAATATGTGTCTTGACCTGTTTCTCCTTGGATTTTTTCCTGTATAGGACTCTCTGTGCTCCTTGGTCTTGACTGACTATTTCCTTTCCCATATTAGGGAAGTTTTCAACTCTAATCTCTTCAAATATTTTCTCAGTCCCTTTTGTTTTCTCCTCTTTTTCTGGGACCCATATAATTTGAAAGTTTGTGTGTTTAACATTGTCCCAAAGGTGTCTGAGACTGTCCTCAATTCTTCTCATTTTTTTTTCTTTATTCTGATCTATGGTAGTTATTTCCACCATTTTATCTTCTAGCTCACTTATCTGGTCTTCTACCTCAGTTATTCTGCTATTGATTCCTTCTGGAGAAGTTTTAGTTTCATTTATTGTGTTGTTCATCTCTCTTTGTTTGCTCTTTTGTTCTTCTAGGTTCTTGTTAACTGTTTCTTGTATTTTCTCCATTGTCTTTCCAAGATTTTGGATCATCTTTGCTAACATCACTCTGAATTCTTTTTCAGGTAGACTGCCTCTTTCCTCTTCATTTGTTTGGTCTGGTGGGTTTTTGCCTTGCTCCTTCATCTGCTGTGTGTTTCTCTGTCTTCTCACTTTTCTTAACTTACTGTGTTTGGGGCTTCCTTTTGGCAGCCTGCAGGTTAATAGTTCCTGTTGTTTTTGGTGTCTGTCCCCATTGGCTAAGTTTAGTTCAGTGGGTGGTGGAGGGGACTGGTACCTGTGTTCTGGTGGATGATGCTGGATCTTTTCTTTCTGCTGGGGAGGACCATATCCGGTGGTGTGTTTTGTGATATCTGTTACCTTATTATGATTTTAGGCAGCCTCTCTGCTAATGGATGGGGTTGTATTCTGGTCTTGCTAGTTGTTTGGCATAGGGTGTCAGCACTGAACCTTGCTGGTCATTGAGTGGAGCTGGGTCTTAGCACTGAGTTGGAGATCTCTGGGAGAGTTTTCACCATTTGATATTATGTGGAACTGGGAAGTCTCTGGTGGACCAGTGTCCTGAACTCTGCTCTCCCACCTCAAAGGCCCAGGCCTGACACCCAGCTGGAGCACTAAGACCCTGTCAGCCACCCAGCTCAGTATAAAAGGGAGAAAAAAAGTAATAAATAAAATAAAATTATTATAATTAAAATTTTAAAATAAAAAGTAACTATAAAAGAAAGAAGACAGCAACCAAACCAAAAAAAAAAAAAAAAAAAACAATCCACCAATGATAACAAGTGCTAAAATCTATAAAACAAAACAAAACAAAACAAAAAACAGAAAAAAGGAAAACGGACCAATCAAACCCTAGGACAAATTGTAAAAGCAAATATATACAGACAAAATCACACAAGGAAGCATAGACATACACACTCACAAAAAGAGAAAAAGGGAAAAAAATATATATCTATATCTATATATTAAAAAAAAGGAAGAGAACAACCAAATCAATAAACAAACCTACCAATGATAATAAGCTCTAAATACTAAACTAAGATAAACATAGAACCAGAAACAAGTTAGATGCAGAAAGCAATCCCCAAGTCTACAGTTGTTCCCAAACTCTACTACTTTATTTTGGGATGATTTATTGTCTCTCCAGGTATTTCACAGATGCAGTATACATCAAGTTGATCATGGAGATTTATCCACTGCTTCTGAGGCTGCTGGGAGAAATTTCCCTTTCTCTTCTTTGTTCACAGAGCTCTTGGGTTTCAGCTCTGGATTTGGCCCCACCTCTGCATGTAGGTGACCTGAGGGTGTCTGTTCTTTGCTCAGATAGGATGGGGTTATAGTAGCAGCTAATTAGAGGGCTCTGGCTCATTGAGGCCAGAGGGAAAGAGTGGTACAGAATGCAATGTGAGGCTGTGGCATCAGGGGCCAGCGTGACATTGCAACAGCATAAGGTGTGCTGTGTGCCCTCCCAGGGAATTTGTCCCTGGATCACAAGACTCTGGCAGTGACAGGCTACACAGGCTCTTGGGAGGGGAGGGGAGGATAGTGACCTGTGCTTGCACACAGGCTTCTTGCTGGATGCAACAACAGCCTTAGAGTTTCATGCCCATCTCTGGTGTCTGTGCTGATAGCTGTAGCTTGTGCCCTTCTCTGGAGCTCATTTAGGTGGTGCTCTGAATCCCCTCTCCTCTCACACCCTAAAACACTTGTCTCTTGCCTCTTAGGCAGGTCCAGGCTTTTACCTGGACAACCTCCCGGCCAGCTGTGGTGCACTAGCCCTCTTCAGGCTGTGTTCACACAGCCAACCCCAGTCCTCTCCCTGGGATCTGAACTCCAAAGCCCGAGCCTCAGCTCCCAGCCCCCACCTGCCCCGGTGGCTGAGCATACCAGCCTCTCAGGCTGGTGAGTGCTGGTCGGCACCGATCCTCTGTGTGGGAATCTCTCTGCTTTGCCCTCTGCATCCCTGTTGCTGTGCTCTCCTCCGTGGCTCTGAAGCTTCCCCCTGTCACCACCAGTGAAGGGGCTTCCTATTGTGTGTAAACTTTTCCTCCTTCACAGCTCCCTCCCAGAGGTACAGGACCTGTCCCTATTCTTTTGTCTCTGTTTTTCTTCTTTTTGCTTTTGCCCTACACAGATACATGGGCTGTTTCTTGACTTTTGGGAAGTCTGAAGTCTTCTACTGGCATTCAGTAGGTGTTCTGTTAGAATTGTTCCACATGTTAGTATAATTCTGATTTATTTGTGGGGAGGAAAGTGATATCCACATCTTACTCCTCCATCATCTTGAAGGTTTCTCCCTGCTCTGGGCTTTTGACACCTTGTGCCCTTAAACTGCAATGTTCATGGTCCTCCTTCCCACCCTATACATCCCTCAATTTTCATATTTATCCTATTACACCTTTCTTTATTCTGATGTCTTCAGAACTGACCTGTTGTGGGTCTCATCTCATAGGAAGTTTCTTTTAAATTGGTGCAGTCACAGTGGAAAAGATGTCATATTAATTGAAAATGTGTGGATACTAAACAGTGACTGAGAGCATTTCTCTTTTTAAGGATATTTGCTTTGAGCAGGAAACCCTTCATTTTATATAGATAGAGATGTAAATGAATTATATATTTATATATTATATAGACATAAACAAATTTATATCTAAGGGTAGGAATATCAGACAAAATGTCAGGCAAGTGGCAGAAATTTATTTAAATCAGAGCTGCTTAACTGCATGCTTTGTGGGAAATACCTATTCTGCCTTCATATAGTGCTTGTCCAAGGTGGTGTTTGTGAACATTCATTCTCACATTTTTTGATAAAGGGTCTTATGGGTTATGAAGGAGTAAAATTTTACCTAGTAGCATCAGAGAAGGACACTTTAAATTATAACATTTAGGCAGTAAATGAAATATATAATTTATTTTATTTTAGTTTGGCATTGTTCTAGCAATTTCATACCAGATATGGTTTTGAAATCTCTCATATTTGTTGATAAAATTATCCCTTATAGAGAGAGGGATAAATATCTTCTATCTTGTTACTTTGTGCACATGCTGGGTGTTATCCTTAATATGGGGCCCATCTAATTGGAAAAGGTGGTGCAAAACTTGCCCTTCACTTTACCTTAAATGACCAATGAAACCACCTAGGCCCTAGGAGGTATTCAGGTTAACCTAAACTAATTGCCTATTATTGTGGATGATAGAATTGCCATAGACTTCCTCCTTGAAGGACGAGGTGGAAACTGTGGCTGTGCCTGCATTAACACCTCATACTATCTGCTGTGCCTGCATTAACACCTCAGGCCAAGTGGAAAGGTCAATACAGAAACATGAGGAGAAGGCCCCCTGGCTTTCTAAAGTAGACCTTATGGATTGGTCTTTGTTCAACTGGTTAGGAACGAGAATTTGGAGATACGGCTGAGGTCAAATATTTCAAGTTGACAGCATCTTGCTTCTCGGAATCTTGTTAGATTCCTCAATTAAATGCTATATGAGATGAGTTGATTAGTCAAAGTGGTTGATGGAGTGGTTTATTCATGAAAATGTTCCAGAAATCATGATAGTGTGAAAACAATGGGTACTTATTTTGGGGAGACAATTCTCCATCGTTTTACATATTTCCACATATGTTGTGAGCAAACACACTGATAGATTTTGTCCTGAATTTTCTTTTCAGGGATGTTCGTATAGTGAACTTCTTTGGAAAATAGAACTGGTGTCTCCCACAAGAACAAAGAACAAGTTTGAAGACAAGGGATAGCATCTCCCTCTAGAGCAAAGGGCAATCACACTTCCTGCCCTGTGTAATAAAGATGATGTCTCCCTCTGGACTAAGGGCAGACTTGCTTGATGTTCATTATAAAATACTTGGCTTTCCCAAGCTAAGGTTTTCTTCCTGAAATGTTAACTCACTGCCTGCGTAGGGGTGGCTCAGCCCTCTTTACATCACCTTGTGGGAACTGGGGCTTAAGGAACTACTATAAGGCATGTTGCTATTCTCACTACTGCTATTGATGTGAGTAACAAAGTCTTTTGTCTCTTACTCAAGAAAGTCCTGTCTTCTGCCTGTATCCATTAAACTGTGGCAGAGTAACTCATTTGCTTTCAAATAGTTCACAGTTCTTGACATCCCCTGAGTACTAGTACAGGACTAGCTTCCTCCAGCAAATCACAGCCATGTCAAGGATCAATTATTAGTATTTTGTATAAGCTGTGACTTCTATGCATTCAATTTAGATGTGATCTTTGAGACCATCCCTCATTCTATAGATGAGAATAATTGAGCTTTGGGTTTGTTTACTTAATATTATATGGTCGAGTATTGGCAGCATTTGAGCAGTTGCTCAGTTTTTCTTATTTCCTATTTGATACCCTTCTGGGTATATTACATTAACTATAACAAAGATAAAACTCCAAAATATCCTTTGGTTTCAAATAAATATCTGATAGATATTTTTTAGTGAATGAAGTATGAAAATGATGATAGAATACTGCTTATCCCATATCATGAGAAAATAATGGGTTCACTTACATCCCAGGTTGGCACAGACCTCAAGTTGTATATAGCAGTGATTTGCGAATAATGGATGGGAACACTTCTGACAAGGCACATTTTCCTCTTGACTAGCTGCAGCAACATTTGCAAATGCTCTGAAGTATTTGTTGGACCTTAAACATGTCATGTGCATGGACAACAGGAATTAGTGCTTTCTGCATTCATCCAAAATACAGGATTAGTTTCAGCCATCTTTTATACTCTTGGGGAAATCTTCCTTGAAGTGACAGTAATTTAGCCTCATTTTTCATTTCTTTTTGAGCTTCTACACTCTTATCTCTGAAACCCAATAGCTTATTTTATGCTTTCTCCTCTTGGTTGCTGTACTTTTCAGAATAGGTTATGTTATGCATTGTGTAAAAAACAACCTCCAAATTTTATTTATTGCTCATCTTACATTTTCACCACAAGGAGGTTTTGTCCTGCTTTATCTTCACTCTGGGACCCAAGCTGACTGAGTCTCTACCTTCTTGTAAACTGTCATGTCATCAGCTCCAAAAAAATTTGTCTTGAAATAATCTTGCTGCTGCTCACATTTTACCTGCCTACACCTGTATCATGGCTACACCCAACTCAATACATACTGTCATATGCCAGAAAGAAGCAGCAGAGCTACGGGCTGAACAGTCCTAATGACAAGCACTTATACTGACTTTGACTCCAGTGTTTTCTTAAGGTTGTGTTGACTTAAAAAAATATATATATGCACAACGTGAGAGTTGTGCGTTGTTTTATTTAGGGCAAACTGAGGACTGCAGCCCAGGAGACAGCATTTCAGATATCTCTGAGAAACTGCTCTGAGGATACTAGGGAGGAGCCAGGATATATAGGAGTGTTGCAAAAAAGGACAGGAAGTTGGGAACATCAAAAGATTATTATTAATTAAAGAAAACCAGATATCTTAAGGAATTTATCACTTTTCTAATTATGGGAAGATAGAGAGTCTGGGATCAATGAAGTCCTTCCTTTGATATGCACCTTAGCTATCTGGAGCCAGTATCTGGACACATCCTGTGTTTCCTTAGGGCTCACCACAGGGAGTGGTTGCAGTCTGATGGCTGCTAGATGGCAGGTATTCTTTTCAGCCCTGGTTTCCGGGGCTCACGTTGGAGGGTTGCAATCATTGATGACTGTGTCATCCTTTGTTTATTGATATGGCAGGAAATATTTCATTTCTCAGTTGTGACTGAATGTTCCCTCTCCTTCCACAGCTTCAAATCCCATTTTGGCTGTCTCACTGTTTATGTCAATGACCTTTTTCTTACTGCAAAATATTTCAATGTATTGCAAAGACATGTTACTGCATGTGATGTCGTGTAAGAGAAGTTTGGGTGAAGATTTTTAAAAGAGTGAAGTCAGAGGTGGAAAGAAAGTTAGAGGACTGAAAAATGGAAAGGAAAAGGGTGATTAAAGGCATAGAGAAGAGAGGGAATTAAAGAGAAAATTGAGTGAAAAGAAAGAAAAGGAAAGAGAGAAAAATCTTCGAGAGGAGAAAATGCTGAAAGGAAAGAAAACCAATTGGAAATGAATACTGAGAGTGAAACTTGCACATTTCAACATGCTTAGAACTCCCTGGTGAAAAAAAAAATGGTATGCAAATCTATAAGATATGATTTAAATCTTATGATGTTTTGTCCCAGGGCTGAAACCAAGTCCTAGGCTCATCATCTCCAGGTCCCCACTGATTTAAAGAGAAATAAAAAAATTGTTTTTTAAACTGACAATAGAACAAAAGTTCTGAATCTCAAAGCAACAAGTGAAAACACACACATTAACTCTTCAGATTTTTCCTCTTCCCTAGGGCTCATTTTTTTATTAGAAGGAAAAAAAATGTGAGAATTCAGCTGAGATTTGAATTTTTCCCCAACTCTAAAGAGAAGAGGTAGAACATAGCTGGCCCAAAACTTCAAATACCAGGAAACCAAAATGGCACTTCAATAAGTGGAGGAATTCTTGACTCTATTCTTTAGTTGCAGAGTTTTATTCTCTAGTCATCTCTTTATCTCTCCGATGGGTGGCTTTTTAGGTGTCTGTGTGTGTGCACACGTGTGTGAGAAAGAGAGGGGTTGAGGGAATTCGTGGTGTGCTATAGTCTGCTCACACATACTCACACAAGGCAAACTAGTCATGAAAGGAGTATTTACACCATGGAAATAAGCAATGCCACAATTACAATACATGATTGTTTGTTTGCTTGTTTGTTTGCTTTCCAAAGAAATAGTTGCTGTATTATCAGCCTCCCGCCAGGAAAGATAAACTATAAAATTTTAAAGGAAAATAAAAATATGCGAAGAAAGAGAAAAGAAAGAAACTCCAAAGAGAGAGAAAAGAAAAATGAGTGAATTTGGAGTTGGAAGAAGAAATTTAAAAGTTGAGCTGTCCTAAATTCCAGCCCACAGAAGCCTTCCTTTTCGTAAGTAAAGGGGTTTTGTTTGTGTGTTTGGCCTGAAAGTTTTGATCTCCTCATTTTGTTCTTTTGGGACCAGTAATAGGCAAGTAACAGTCAAAAACTAAGCACATGCTTCCTGGGAGGCAGAGGCAGCCTTCTACTGGCAGAGTGAATCCAGAAGGGTGAAAACCATGGGCAAATGTGCTGCTCCTGATACAGGTTCCTGGTCTGACTGAGCTTTAGAAACATTTGTCCTTCCACCTGAAAGACAAGCAAATAACCCACGTCATTTGGTTTCAGAAACACTGGAGCCCAAATTCAGTAGTGTTTATAATAACACCATGGAAATTTCTATGCCTTAAGGATTTGATCTCTGTGTTTTAAATGCAAAATCTCTGACTCATTAACACTTTAAACATTTACATCTAAGTTTGAATAAGCAGCTGATGTTTTTATTAGATAGGGAAGAAAGAGGACTGAAACATCCAAATGCCAAATTTGCTCATTTTCTTTTATTTCCTGGGTCATTCAGATACCCCCAATTACCAATATCAAAAGATTACAAAATGAGGTAGAGAAACTTTGGTGGGCCTAATGGTGGACTCCAGGAGCGCTCACACTAAGTACTTCCCAGAACTTCTGCTGCCAGTGACCTTGTCCCCATGGTGAGCCACAACTTCTCCCTGCCTCTGCAGGAGGACTTTCACCACCAGCAGAATAATTTTGGACAAGTTTATGTCTCTAAACTTCAATTTCCTCATCTTTAAATGGGGTATTAACAATAGCTGCTTCAAGATAGCCTCAACCACAAGAGGGCAGACAGCAGAAGCAAGGACTACAGTCCTGCAGCCTGTGGAACAAAAACCACATTCACAGAAAGATAGACAAGATGAAAAGGCAGAGGGCTATGTACCAGATGAAAGAACAAGATAAAATCCAAGAAAAAAACAACTAAATGAAGTGGAGATAGGCAATCTTCCAGGAAAAGAATTCAGAATAATGATAGTGAAGATGATCCAGGACCTCGGAAAAACAATGGAGGCAAAGATTGAGAAGATGCAAGAAATGTTTAACAAAGACCTAGAAGAATTAAAGAACAAACAAACAGAGATGAACAATACAATAACTGAAAAGAAAACTACACTAGAAGGAATCAATAGCAGAATAACTGAGGCAGAAAAATAGATAAGTAACCTGGAAGAGAGCATGGTGAAATTCACAGCTGTGGAACAGAATAAAGAAAAAATAATGAAAAGAAATGAAGACACCCTAAGAGAGCTGTAGGACAACATTAAACACAACATTTACATTATAGGGGTCCCAGAAGGAGAAGAGAGAGAGAAAGGACCTGAGAAAATATTTGAAGAGATTATAGTCAAAAACATCCCTAACATGGGAAAGGAAATAGCCACCCAAGTCCAGTAAGCACAGAGAGTCCCATACAGAATAAACTCAAGGAGAAACATGCCGAGACACATAGTAATCAAACTGGCAAAAATTAAAGACAAAGAAAAAATATTAAAAGCAGCAAGGGAAAAATGACAAATAAGATACAAGGGAACTCCCATAAGGTTAACAGCTGATTTTTCAGCAGAAACTCTACAAGCTAGAAGAGAATGGCATGATATATTTAAAGGGATGAAAGGGAAAAAACTGAAACCAAGATTACTCTACCTGGCAAGGATCTCATTCAGATTCGAAGGAGAAATCAAAAGCTTTACAGACAAGCAAAAGCCAAGAGAATTCAGCACCACAAAACCAGCTCTATGACAAATGCTAAAGGAACTTCTCTAAGTGGGAAATACAACAGAAGAAAAGGACCTGCAAAAACAAACCCAAAACAATTAAGAATGTGGCCATAGGAACATACATATTGATAATTACCTTAAACGTGAATGGATTAAATGCTCCAACCAAAAGAAACAAACTTGCTGAATGGATACAAAAACAAACAAACAAACAAACAAAAAAAAACATATATATGCTGTCTACAAGAGACCCACTTCAGACCTAGGGACACCTACAGACTGAAAGTGAGGGGATGGAAAAATATGTTCCATGCAAATGGAAATCAAAGGAAAGCTGAAGTAGCTATACTCATATCAGATAAAATAGGTTTTAAAATAAAACAAAAATGTTATAAGAGACAAGGAAGGACACTACATAATGATCAAGGGATCAATCCAAGAAGAACATATAACAATTCTAAATATATATGCACCCAACATAGGAGCACCTCAATATATAAGGCAAATGCTAACAGCTATAAAAGAGGAAATAGACAGTAACACAATAATAGTGGGGGAATTTAACACCTCACTTACACCAATGGACAGATCATCTAAAGTGAAAATGAATAAGGAAACAGAAGCTTTAAATGACACTATAGACCAGATAGATTTAGTTGTTATTTAGAGCACATTCCATCCAAAAACAGCAGATTACACTTTCTTCTCAAGTGTGCACAAAACATTCTCCAGGATAGATCACATCTTGGGTCACAAATCAAGCCTCAGTAAATTTAAGAAAATTGAAATCATATCAAGCATATGTTCTGACCACAACACTATGAGACTAGAAATGAATTACAGGGAAAAAAAAGTAAAAAACACAAACACATGGAGGCTAAACAATACATTACTAAATAACCAACAGATCACTGAAGAAATCAAAGAGGAAATCAAAAAACACCTAGAGACAAATGACAATGAAAACAAGACAATCCAAAACCTATGGGATGCAGCAAAAGCAGTTCTAAGAGGGAAGTTTATAGCTATATAAGCCTACCTCAAGAAACAAGAATATTCTCAAATAAACAATCTAACCTTACAGCTAAAGCAACTAGAGAAAGAAGAAAAAGCAAAACCCAAAGTTAGCAGAAGGAAAGAAATCATAAAGATCAGAGCAGAAATAAATGATATAGAAACAAAGAAAACATTAACAAAGATCCATAAAAGTAAAAGCTGGTTCTTTGAGAAGATAAACAAAATTGATAAACCATTAGCCAGAACCATCAAGAGATAGAGGGAGAGGACACAAATCAATAAAATTAGAAATGTAAAAGGAGAAGTTACAACAGACACCACAGGAATACAAAGCATCCTAAGACACTACTAAAAGCAACTTTATGCCAAGAAAATGAACGAGCTGGAAGAAATGGACAAATTCTTAAAATGTACAACCTTCAAAGACTGAAACAGGAAGAAATAGAGAATATGAACAGACCAATCACAAGTAATGAAATTTAATCTGTGATTAAAAATCTTCCAACACACAAAAGACCAGGAACAGATGGCTTCACAGGTGAATTCTGTCAAACATTTAGAGAAGAGCTAACACCCAACCTTCTCAAACTCTTCCAAAAATTTGCAGAGGAAAGAATACTCCCAAACTCATTCTATGAGGCCACCATCACCCTTATTCCAAAACCAGACAAAGATACTACAAAAAAAAAGAAAATTACAGACCACTATCACTGATGAATATAGATGCAAACATCCTCAACAAAATGCTAGCAGACAGAATCCAACAGCATAGTAAAAGGATCATACACCCTGATCAAGTGGGATTTATCCCTGGGATGCAAGGATTTTTCAATATACACAAATGAATCAATGTGATACACCATATTAACAAATGGAAGAATAAAAACCATATCATCACCTCAAGAGATACAGAAAAATCTTTTGACAAAATTCAACACCTATGTATGATCAAAACTCTCCAGAAATTGGGCATACAGGAAACCTACCTCAACATAGTAAAGGCCATATATGACAAACACACAGCAAACATCATTCTCAATGGTGAAAAACTGAAAGCATTTCCTCTAAGTTCAGGAAGAAGACAATGATGTCCACTCTCACCACTATTATTCAACAGAATTTTGGAAGTCCTAGCCATGGCAATCAGAGAAGAAAAAGAAATAAAAGGAATACAAATTGGAAAAGAAGAAGGAAAACTGTCAATGTTTGCAGATGACATGATACTATATATAGAGAATCCTAAAAATGCCACCAGAAAACTACTAGAACTAATCAATGAATTTGGTAAAGTAGCAGGATACAAAATTAATGCACAGAAATCTCTGGCATTCCTATACACTAATGATGAAAAATCTGAAAGAGAAATTAAGAAAGCACTCCTATTTACCATTTCAACAAAAAGAATAAAATACCCAGGAATAAACCTACCTAGGGAGACTAAAGACCTGTATGCAGAAAACTATAAGACACTGATGAAAGAAATTAAAGATGATACCAACAGATGGAGAGATATACCATGTTCTTGGATTGAAAGAATCAACATTGTGAAAATTACTACTACCCAAAATAATCTACAGGTTCAATACAATACCTATCAAATTACCAATAGCATTTTTTACGGAACTAGAATAAAATATCTTAAAATTTGTATGGAGACAAAAAAGACCCCAAATAGCCACAGCAGTCTTGAAGGAAAAAAAATGGAGCTGGAGAAATCAGACTCCCTAACTTCAGACTATACTACAAAGCTACAGTAATCAAGACAATATGGTACTGACACAAAAACAGAAACATAGATCAATAGAAGAAGATAGAAAGCCCAGAGATAAACACATGCACCTATGGTCAACTAATCTATGACAAAGGAGGCAAGGATATACAATGGGGAAAAGACAGTCTTTTCAATAAGTGATGCTTGGAAAACTGGACAGCTACATGTAAAAAATTAAATTAGAACACTCCCTAACACCATACACAAAAATAAGCTCAAAATGGATTAAAGACCTAAATATAAGAACAGACACTATAAAACTCTTAGAGGAAAACATAGGAAGAACACTCTTTGACATAAGTCACAGCAAGATCATTTTGGTTCACCTCCTAGAGTAATGGAAATAAAAACAAAAGTAAACAAATGGGACATAATGAAACTTCAAATCTTTTGCACAGCAAAGGAAACCAAAAACAAGACCAAAAGACAACCCTCAGAATGGGAGAAAATATTTGCAAATGAATCAACAGACAAAGGATTAATCTCCAAAATATATGAACAGCACAAGCGGCTCCATATTAAAGAAACAAACAACCCAATCCAAAAATGGGTAGAATACCTAAATAGACATTTCTCCAAAGAAGACATACAGATGGCCAAGAAGCACATGAAAAGCTGCTCAGCATCACTCATATTAGAGAAATGCAAATCAAAACTACAATGAAGTATCAACTCACACCTGTTAGAATGGGCATCACCAGGATATCTACAAACAACAAATGCTGGAGAGCATGTGGAGAAAAGGGATCTCTCTTGCACTGTTGGTGGGAATGTAAATTGATACAGCCACTATGGATAACAGTATGGAGGTTCCTTTAAAAACTAAAAATAGAGTTACCATATGATCAAGCAATCCCACTACTGAGCGTAAACCCAGAGAAAACCATAATTCAAAAACACACGTGCACCCCAATGTTCATTTCAGCACTATTTACAATAGCCAGGATATGGAAGCAACCTAAATGCCCATTGACAGACAAATGGTTAAAGAAGTTGTGGTACATATATACAATGGAATATTACTCAGGCATAAAAAGGAATGTAATTGAGTCATTTGTTGAGACATGGATGGATCTAGAGACTGTCATACAGAGTGAAGTAAGTCATAAAGAGAAAAACAAATATCGTACATTAAAGCATATATGTGGAACCTATAAAAAAGGTACAGATGAACTGGTTTGCAGGGCAGAAGTTGAGATACAGATGTAGAGAACAAACGTATGGATGCCAAGGGGGGAACCACCAGGGAGATGGGGATGTTAGTGTGTTGAATTGAGCAATTGGGATTGACATGTATACACTGATGTGTATAAAATTGATGACTAGGCTGGAGGGGGAAGATAGTGGAAGAGTAAGATGAGGAGATCACCTTTCTCCCCTCAGATACACCAGAAATACATCTACACGTGGAACAACTCCTACAGAACACCTACTGAATGATGGCAGAAGACCTCAGACCTCCCAAAAGGCAAGAAACTCCCCATGTACCTCGGTTGGGTGAAAGAAAAAGGAAAAACAGAGACAAAAGAATAGGGACAAGACCTGCACCAGTGGGAGGGAGCTGTGAAGGAGGAAAGGTTTCCACACACTAGGAAGCCTCTTCACGGGCAGAGACTGTGGATGGCGGAGTGGGGAAGCTTTGGAGCCATGGAAGACAGCACAGCAACAGAGGTGCGGAGGGCAAAGTGGAGAGATTCCCAGCAGAGGATCGGTGCTGACCAGCACTCACCAGCATGAGAGGCATATCTGCTCACCCACCCTGGCAGGTGAGGCCTGGAGCTGAGGCTTGGGCTTCAGTCGGAGCACAGGGAGAGGACTGGTGTTGGTGGTGTGAGCACAGCCTGCAGAGGGTTACTGCACCACGACTGGCCAGAAGGGAGTCCGGGAAAATCTCTGGACCCGCCAAAGAGGTAAGAAACTTTTTCATCCCTCTGTTTCCTGGTGCGTGATAAAAGGGGATTAAGAGCACTGCTTAAAGGAGCTCCAGAAAATGGCGTGAGCCTCGGCTAATAGCATGGACCACAGAGACGGGCATGAGACGCTAAGGCTGCTGCTGCCACCACCAAAAAGCCTGTGTGCGAGCAAAGGTCACTATCCACACCTCCCTTCTGGGGAGCCTGTGCAGCCCACCACCACCAGAGTGCCGTGATCCAGGGATGAATTCCCCGGGAGAACGCACGGTGCGCCTTAGGCTGGTGCAATGTCTCACCAGCCTCTTCCACCACAGGCTTGCCCGGAATCCACACCCCTCCTTCCTGCCGGCCTGAGTGAGCCAGAGCCCCCGAGTCAGCTGCTTCTTTAACTCTGTCCTGTCTGAAGGAAGAACAGACACCTTCCGCTGAACTACACGCAGAGGAAGGGCCAAATACAAAGCTGAGCCCTGGGAGCTGTGTGAAAAAAGAAGAGAAAGGGAAATCTCTCCCAGCAGCCTCAGAAGCATCTGATTAAAGCTCCACAATCAACTTGATGTACCCTGCATCTGTGGAATACATGAATAGACAATGAATCATCCCAAATTGAGAAGGTGGACTTTTAGAGGAAGATTTATTATTTTTTCCCCTTTTCTATTTTTGTGAGTGTATATATGTATGCTTCTGTGTGATATTTTGTCTGTATAGCTTTGTTTTCACCATTTGTCCTAGGGTTCTAAGTGTCCATTTTATTTTTTTCTTATAAATTATTTTTATTTTAATAACATTCTTTTTTATATTATTTTTTATTTTATTTTATCCTCTTTCTTTCTTGCTTGCTTTCTTTCTACTTTTTCTCACTTTTATTCTGAGCTGTGTGGATGAAAGGCTCTTGGTGCTGCAACCAGGAGTCAGTGCTATGCCTCTGAGGTGGGAGCCCAACTTCAGGACACTGGTCCACAAGAGACCTCCCAGCTCCACTTAATATCAAATGGTGAAAATCTCCCAGAGATCTCCATCTAAACACCAGAACCCAGCTTCACTCAACGACCAGCAAGCTACAGTGCTGGACACCCTATGCCAAACAACTAGCAGACAGGAACACAACCCCACGCATTAGCAGAGTTGCTGCCTAAAATCATAATAAGGCCACAGACACCCCAAAACACACCACCAGACGTGGACCTCCCCACCAGAAATATAAGATCCAGCCTCAACCACCAGAACACAGGCACCAGTCCCCTCCACCAGTAAGTCTACACAACCCACTGAACCAACTTTAGCCACTGGGGACAGACACCAAAAACAACTGGAACTACACATCTACAGCCTGCAAAAAGGAGACCCCAAACAGAGTAAGATAAACAAAATGAGAAGACAGAAAAACACACAGCAGATGAAAGAGCAAGATAAAAACCCACCAGACCTAAGTAATGAAGAGGAAATAGGCAGTCTATCTGAAAAAGAATTCAGAAAAATGATAGTAAAGATGATCCAAAATCTTGGAAATAGAATAGAGAAAATGCAAGAAATATTTAACAAGGACGTAGAAGAACTAAAGATGAAACAAGCAACGATGAACAACACAATAAATGAAATTAAAAATACACTAGATTGGATCAATAGCAGAATAACTGAGGCAGAAGAATGGATAAGTGACCTGGAAGATAAAATAGCGGAAATAACTACCCTAGAGCAGAATAAAGAGTAAAGAAAAAAGAATGAAAAGTATGAAGGATAGTTTCAGAGACCTCTGGGACAACATTAAATGCACCAACATTTGAATTATAGAGGTTCCAGAAGAAGAAGAGAAAAAGAAAGGGACTGAGAAAATATTTGAAGAGATTATAGTTGAAAACTTCCCTAATATGGGAAAGGAAATAGTTTAAAAAGTTCAGGAAGCACAGAGATTCCCATACAGGATAAATCTAAGGAGAAACACGCCATGACACATATTAATCAAACTGTCAAAACTTAAATACAAAGAAAACATATTAAAAGCAGCAAGGGAAAAACAACAAATAACACCCAAAGAATCCCCATAAGGTTGGCAGCTGATCTTTCAGCAGAACCTCTGCAAGCCAGAAGGGAGAAGGACATATTTAAAGTGATGAAGAGAAAAACCTACAGCCAAGATTACTCTACCCAGCAAAGATCTCATTCAGATTTGATGGAGACATGGAAACCTTTACAGACAAGCATAAGCTGAGAGAGTTCAGCACCACCGACCCAGCTTTACAACAAATGCTAAAGGAACTTCTCTAGCCAAGAAACACAAGAGAAGGAAAAAACCTACAATAACAAAACCAAAACACTTAAGAAAATGGGAATAGGAACATACATATCGATAATTACCTTAAATGTAAATGCATTAAATGCTCTCACCAAAAGACACAGACTGGCTGAATGGATACAAAAATAAGACCCATATATATGCTGTCTACAAGAGACCCACTTCAGACCTAGAGACACATACAAACTGAAAGTAAGGGGATGGAAAGAGATATTCCATGCAAATGGAAACCAAAAGAAAGCTGGAGTAGCAATTCTTATATCAGACAAAATAGACTTTAAAATAAAGACTATTAGAAGAGACAAAGAAGGACACTGCATAATGATTAAGGGATTGGTCCAAGAAGAAGATAAAACAATTGTAAATATTTATGCACCCAACATAGGAGCACCTCAATATATAAGGCAAATACTAACAGCCATAAAAGGGGAAATCGACAGGAACACATTCATAGTAGGGGACTTTAACACCCCACTTTCACCAATAGACAGACCATCCAAAATGAAAATAAATAAGGAAACGCAAGCTTTAAGTGATACATTAAACATGATGGACTTAAATGATATTTATAGGACATTCCACCCCAAAACAACAGAATACACATTTTTCTTAAGGGCTAATGGAACATTCTCCAGGATAGATCATATCTTGGGTCACAAATCAAGCCTTGGTAAATTTAAGAAAATTGAAATTTTATCAAGTATCTTTTCCGACCACAATGCCATGAGACTAGATATCAATTACAGGAAAAGATCTCTAAAAAATACAAACACATGGAGGCTAAACAATACACTACTTAATAACAAAGTGATCACTGAACAAATCAAATAAGAAATCAAGAAATACATAGAAACAAATGACAATGGAGACACGACCACCCAAATCCTATGGGATGCAGAAAAACTAGTTCTAATTGGGAAGTTTATAGCAATACAATCCTACCTTAAGAAACAGGAAGCATCTCGAATAAAGAACCTAACCTTGCACCTAAAGGAATTAAAGAAAGAAGAACAAAAAACCCCAAAGTTAGCAGAAAGAAAGAAATCATAAAGATCAGATCAGAAATAAAGGAAACATTAGCAAATACCAATAAAACTAAAAGCTGCTTCTTTGACAAGATAAACAAAATTGATAAACCATTAGCCAGACTCATCAAGAAAAAAAGGGAGAAGACTCAAATCAATAAAATTAGAAATGAAAAAGAAGTAACAACTGACACCACTGAAATACAAAAGATCATGAGAGATTACTACAAGCAATTTTATGCCAAAAAATTAGATGAGCTGGAAGAAATAGACAAATTCTTAGAAACGCACAATGTGCCAAGACTGAATCAGGAAGAAATAGAAAATATGAAGAGACCAATCACAAGCACTGAAATTGAAATTGTGATTAAAAATCTTCCAACAAACAAAAGCCCAGGACCAGAGGGCTTCACAGGCGAATTCTATCAAACATTTAGAGAAGAGCTAATGCCTGTCCTTCTCAAACTCTTCCAAAATATAGTAGAGGGAGGAACACTCCCAAACTCATTCTACAAAGTCACCATCACCCTGATACCAAAATCAGACAAAGATGTCACAAAGAAAGAAAACTACAGGCCAATATCACTGATGAACATAGATACAAAAGTCCTCAAATAAATACTAGCAAACAGAATCCAACAGCACATTGAAAGGATTATACAACATGATCAAGTGGGTTTTATTCCAGGAATGCAAGGATTTTTCAATATACGCAAATCAATCAACATGTACACCATATTAACAAACTGAAGGAGAAATACCATATGATCATCTCAATAGATGCACAGAAAGCTTTGGACAAAATTCAACACCCATTTATGATAAAAACCCTGCAGAAAGTAGGCATCGAGGGAACTTTCCTCAACATAATAAAGGCCATAAATGACAAACCTACAGCCAACATCGTCCTCAATGGTGAAAAACTGAAAGCATTTCCACTAAGATCAGGAACAAGACAAGATTGCCCACTCTCACCACTCTTACTCAACATAGTTTTGGAAGTTTTAACCACAGCAATCAGAGAAGAAAAGGAAATAAAAGGAATCCAAAACAGAAAAGAAGAAGTAAAGCTGTTACTGTTTGCAGATGACATGATATTATACATAGAGAATCCTAAAGATGTTACCAGAAAACTACTAGAGCTAATCAATGAATTTGGTAAAATAGCAGGATACAGCATTAATGCACAGAAATCTCCGGCATTCTTATACACTAATGACGAAAAATCTGAAAGTGAAATCAACAAAACACTCCCATTTACCATTGCAACAAAAAGAATAAAATATCTAGGAATAAACCTACCTAAGGAGACAAAAGATCTGTATGCAGAAAATTACAAGACACTGTTGAGAGAAATTAAAGATGATACAAAAAGATGGAGAGATATACCATGTTCTTAGATTGGAAGAATCAACCTTGTGAAATTGACTCTACTACCAAAAGCAATCTACAGATTCAATGCAATCCCTATCAAACTACCATTGGCATTTTTCACAGAACTAGAACAAAAAATTTCACAATTTGTATGGAAACACAGAAGACCCCGAATAGCCAAAGCAATCTTGAGAACGAAAAACGGAGCTGGAGGAATCATGCTCCCTGACTTCAGACTATACTACAAAGCTACAGTAATCAAGACAGTATGGTACTGGCACAAAAACAGAAATATAGATCAATGGAACGGGATAGAAAGCCCAGAGATAAACCCATGCACATATTGTCAACTTATCTTTGATAAAGGAGGCAGGAATATACAGTGGAGAAAGGACAGACTCTTCAATAAGTGGTGCTGGGAAAAATGGACAGGTACATATAAAAGAATGAGATTAGAACACTCCCTAACACTATACACAAAAATAAGTTCAAAATGGATTACAGCCCTAAATGTAAGGCCAGAAACTATCAAAGTCTTAGAGGAAAACATAGGCAGAACACTCTATGACATAAATCGCAGCAAGATCCTTTTTGACCCACCTCCTAGAGAAATGGAAATAAAAACAAAAATAAACAAATGGACCTAATGAAACTTCAAACCTTTTGCACAGCAAAGGAAAACACAAACAAGAGCAAAATACAACCCTCTGAATGAGAGAAAATATTTGCAAATCAAGCAACTGACAAAGGATTAATCTCCAAAATTTATAAGCAGCTCATGCAGCTCAATAACAAAAACACAAACAACCCAATCCAAAAATGGGCAGAAGTCCTAAATAGACATTTCTCCAAAGAGGATATACAGATTGCCAACAAACACATGAAAGAATGCTCAACATCATTAATCATTAGAGAAATGCAAATCAAAACTACAATGAGATATCATCTCACACTGGTCTTAATGGCCATCATCAAAAAATCTAGAAACACTAAATGCTGGAGAGGGTGTGGAGAAAAGGGAACACTCTTGCACTGCTGGTGGGAATGTGAATTGGTACAACCACTATGGAGAACAGTATGGAGGTTCCTTTAAAAACTACAAATAGAACTACCTTATGACCCAGCAATCCTTCTACTGGGCATATACCCTGAGAAAACCATAATTCAAAAAGTGTCATGTACCAAAATGTTCATTGCAGCTCTATTTACAATAGCCAGGAGATGGAAACAACCTAAGTGTCCATCATTGGATGATTGGATAAAGAAGATGTGGCACATATATACAATGGAATATTACTCAGCCATAAAAAGAAACAAAATCGAGTTATTTGTAGTGAGGTGGATGGACCTAGAGTCTGTTATACAGAGTGAAGTAAGTCAGATAGATTAAGACAAATACCATATGCTAACACATATATATGGAATCTAAGAAAAAAAAATGTCATGAAGAACCTAGGGGTAAGACAGGAATAAAGACACAGACTTCTAGAGAATGAATTGAGGATATGGGGAGGGGGGAGGGTAAGCTGTGACAAAGTGAGAGAGTGGCATGGACATATATACACTACCAAACGTAAAATAGATAGCTAATGGGAAATAGCCGCATAGCACAGGGAAATCAGCTCAGTGCTTTGTGACCATCTGGGTGGGTGGGATAGGGAGTGTGGGAGGGAGGGAGACACAATAGGGAGGAGATATGGGAGCATATGTATATGTATGACTGATTCACTTTGTTATAAAGCAGAAACTAACACACCATTGTAAAGCAATTATACTCCAATAAAGATGTAAAAAAAAAAATGACTAATAAGATCCTGCTGTATAAAAAAAATAAATAAAATAAAATTCAAAAATTAAAATAATAATAATACAAATTTTAAACAAGATAACAAAGTGAGAGAAAATACAAGTCAACACACAGGAATGTGCTGATTTTAGTATTAAAATTAAATAAGTATAAAATAAAGAACAAATTGTAGGTCACTGCTTGATTTTGTTCTGGTCTGGTTTTTCCTCAGACAAGCTGAGGAATTTTATCGAGGCTTGGATTTAAGATGGAGAGTAGCCTAACACTCTCAAGGATGTATATGTTTTCCAAATCTCTTCTAGTTTCTCCTCATTGAAATCAGAATTATTAACAGCATAAGGAAATTTGAAAATTTCTACAGCCAAATCCCCAGTCTCCAAGGGGGTCAGAAGCCTTCCAGAGCTCCCAAATGCAGAGGTTTTTTCCCTACTTTGTAGAACAAGCTGGAAGATGATCTAGGTTCCTACATGGGTCTGTTTTCCCAGCCTGAGAGGGGAGCACCAAGGAGGCCTGGGTGCTGAAACTGCACATTTGGATTAGAACAAAAGAATCAGCACACATTGCCAGGAATTCAAATGAAAGGATATAAAGTCTCCAAGCCAAAGAGAGTACCTCTCTGGTTCTAAGATTCTTACAAAGTGAACTTACCCCAAATCTCATTTTCAACCCTAGCATTCTGAGTTCTCACAGTATGCTAAGTCAGAGAAATTGGTGTTTGATGATCTACCAGAAAGTCTGGTGTTGAAAGCTATGGCTTTTTGGTTGCAATGCCTTTGAATTATATGAATGGACTTTGAAAGTCCCATTTCCTTGCCTTCCTGTTAGGGACAGGTAGGCATCAACTGCTCCACCCCTATCCAAAAAAAAAAAAAGACTTTATATTTTCCTCTTCTAAGACATATTGATATTTACATGTTTAATAACTTCCATATATATTTTTATATTTTCTTTCCTGTTTTCTACTTATTAGAGAAGAATAATACCCATGTTTTCCTTGTCATTTGGGTAAGTGTAGGGACATGGGAATTCTCAATATACATTGGATTTTTTTCTTTGTTTGCTTGTTTTTCAGTGAATGTATATGTAGGAATGGTAAACAACACGAAACCTAGTATAATACTGGACTCATACTAGATAATTGAACCTGAACCCTTTGTGCTTGGCAGGTGGTTGCTCAGTTTGTTTTGATGGTTTCTTGCTCATTCTGAGGTTGGCTGCCACCCTCTACATCTCCCGTCCCTGTCCAGCTCCCTCTGCATAACCTCCTTCCTTACAGGTACAGACACACAAACACATTTGCCTCTCTCAATCCTAACCGTTCCTAAAGGTTCCCTTCAGCCTCCACTCCATAATCGAAGAAACACTGTTCCCAAGTATTCTGTCTTCCTGAAAACCTCCCTAGAACTAATTAATTGGCCTGCTATATTATATCTTGAGCTACAATTTGACTCTGTCTCCACGTAGATCCTCATTAATATTATGAGAACCTCAGGAATATACACCACAGTTTATTCATCTTTGTACCCCCAGTCCCTAGCATAACCCTGTGTGTATAGTAGGTTTGTGATGAAATTTTAATGAAAGAAGGAAGGAAAGAATCAATTCATCAGTTAGATAATCTGGTCTTTAACTAAGAGGCAGAGGGTTACTCTTTCAAAGATAAAATAATAATTGTTTTTTAAAGAGTCTTTTGTGGAGAGAATATACAATCTCCTTGTGATTAGGGAAGTATTTCTCCCACTTGATTACCTGTTTTGAGTGAAATTTACATCATTTATTGAGGTCTTCTGCTCAGATGAGATCAAATTCAATTGGCACTATGATTTACATGCCTATTAGCCTCTTCCTCAGTGCTGGATATTATGTATACAAAGAAAAATGCCGAAGTCTTTACCCTCAGTGAACTCAGGTTGTAATGTGGAGGATAGGAAATAAATTATTGCAGTACTACAAAGATGCTTCTAAAAAGGCATGTGAAACAAGCTGTTGGAACAGAAAAAGGAACACTTCCCAGGCTACACCTTGGACTGGTCAATGGAAGGACTCAGGGAGAAGGGGTTAATCATTTAGTTTATATTCTTTCCTTACACATAAATGGCACCTAGAAAAAAAATCAATTGCTATCAAATAAATAAATGTATTGTTTAATAAAAATAACTAAAATTCTGTAGCATTGACTGGTGGTTATCTAATTTTTATTTTTCAGATATGTCACCTAATGTGTAAAGCAGGGAAAGTGAGAATACATTATGAAGGATTAGACTAGGAAGAAGGGACTCTTTCCCCCTCCTTTCCTCTTTTTTTCCTTGACTCTGGAAAGGGATCTACAAGCACAATTTAAAGCCCATTGATCAAACAAAGATGCAGAGTGGATATTTTAAAATTATATTAAATCATGAAGACTAAGTAGTTGAAGTTACAGCATGACCATGTAATAATGAAATACATAATTTTGCAAATAAAATCCCCCCTCAGTTGTTATGAGACAAAAAATAATTAAAAACTAATAAAATATGTGAAGGAAATTTATTTGATCATTAGGAAACAGAGGGATAAATCTCATAATCCCAAGAAGTGATATGGGGTAAATAGTGAATATCATCAGAAAGGAAGAACTTTTTCTCCACCCTTCCAGTTCTTCTGGCTGGTCTAAGAATTAAATTGACACGGGACAGATTAACAGGTAAAAATCAAACCAAAGTTTAATAACATATATATGGTCAGGCCGTCCAAGATGGCTGTTCTCTTGCTCTCTGTACATTTCCTGCTGGACCAATCCCTGCTTCACCTACATGCTACTCACATGACTGACTTTCCCTCTGAATCATATAGCCTAATCAGTAAATGCCTATATATTTGCCCCAAACCCAGCTAGTGATTGTTCTAATATTTAGATTAGAATGTCTCCAGGATGATAGTTTATCAAAGGGACGGTGAGGGGCACATTCCTCTGCTAGTTCACATATTTTATTAGTTTTTAATTATTTTTTGTAAATAATTACAAACCCCTGTGTAAATTATTTTAGGCACTTAGGGAGAAGGTCAAAATTTCTTCCTGGGCCTTTTGGGCCTTGATTGTTTTCAGCTTGAAATAATCTACACGCCAAAGAGACATTTTAGGATGGCAAGTTTTGTTTCCCTACAGTATCCCATAAATGTGAATAGTTTAAGATATCAGCAGATGCTAAAAATAAAATGGATCAACAAAGAACATCTTTATAAGAACACAACTCCAAACATTGAGGTTGATGCCAAGAACAAAAATCATTTCCCAAAACAGAGTCATGACATTGATCAGAGTCATAGCCTAAGACTAAATGAACCATGTGGCTGACTTGGGAACATTTTCTCTGTTTCTGATTGTTCACAAATAGATAAATTAATATTATCATGAGTAGAAACATTGCACAGTTTTTTACCCCCAACCAGTATTTCCTCTTTTTCTACATGCTACTAATTTTAAGTGAAGTTACCTTTTCCTGTTGAGGTTCCTGTGAAAAGAATCTGAGTTCAAGCATATATCTAATTCACAACTTTGTTTCAGTTCCTAGCCCCTCAAACCCTTCTTAGATCACCACAATTTCAAAGTTTCAGACGAAGAGTCCAAATTGGATTGAGTTTTATACACAGTCCATAAAGCTCAAAAAGAGTGAGAGTTGGCCCTGTCCTTTCTTCAAACTGTGAAACTAGTCACATTCATCTGAAGGAGGTGTGTGTGTGTGTAAGATTATGTTCCATTAGGCTGCAACTAATGACTCAGGAAAAAAGGCAACAAGATATCAGCCTGAAACCGCAAATTACTAGGAACGACGGCCTATTTTGTATTCTACTGTTTACACATTTTTTGAGGGGTTGGGGAGGGGAAACAACAACCACTTACATGGAATCTTGAAAAAAGAAACGGTGAGTGAGTGTTGTTCTCTGTATTACAGAGCTTCCAAAGGCTCTGGAAGAGAAAGGACTGGATTCTTTTTCTGTTTTGTTTGTTTTTTGTGTTATTCCCTTTGGGCCATCTGCAAGTGAACCAGTCTAAATTGGTTTAATCAATCAATAGGAATTTGCAATTCTATGCTAAGTGCAATGAGAGATAGTAAGAGACTGTAAAATACAAAGAGGTATTCTGTGAAATTGGGGCATATAAGAGGCAGGTTTCAACTGATCCTTTGATAAAGCTCTCAGATGCCTCCTAAGGGGCTGAATTTCAGACATGTCCCTACTTCCAAATACTCTTTCAACATCAACTGCCAAAGAGGAAAGCTTACACCCTGGTCAGTTATTATACTTTGGGTCTTTAAACTTATAAAGCTAAGTAATAAAGGTCCACATAAAGTGATAAATGTCCACAAAAGTCATCTGTAATATGCAAAAAATGCCCTTTTTTAGTAACTAAGAAAGTTGCTCACACTTAGGTCAAGTATCTGGTTTCTTTGCCTTGTGTAAAATAACATCCAGTCACTACAGTAACCCTGGTTGAAGTAAGTTATCTTGTGTTGATCAGAAACTTTGTCAAGTATCTACCTATGATCAGTAAAAATGCCAAAAACACCTTGTTAAATAAAATTATTTAAAACAGGGGGGCCTCGGAAAAAAATATAGTGTGTGTGTTTACCTCTCTGTGTGCATGTTTGCATGTGTGTATACCAGAACCATAACCCTAAGCGATTTGTCCTCCATATGAAACTCTTCATATTTCCCAGGACTCTCTAACTCAGATTTTAATTTAAATTATCTACACTGTCCCAAGTTTGTATTTGTAGTGCTTATCCCTAGATTTAGTATGACTGTTTAATAAAGGTCACTCAGACTCATTTCATAAGAATTTATATAAGTGGATAAAAACATCCATCTGTGAAAATCTATTGAGGAAATAGTTTATTATAAGTGATAATAGTCTATTATATGACAAATATTAAGATGTTTTTATCTTTTTATCTGGGAGATCATGGGTATCTCACAAATATGAATATTACATTAATATTAACAAACTTTTTTTTTTTTTTTAAAGACTACAAGATGAGCTCTTCTCTACATCCAAGCATCCCTTTTCAATGCATGACATCCCAGGTTGTATGGAGCAGAATTCTTGATGGTGTGTAAAACCACAGAGATTTTTCTTAAAGCGTCAATATGTACCATCATTTGATGGAGAATAATTCTATATCAACATAAACAGATTGCTATGAGAGGAAATAAAAATGCACAAAATGTTTGAAATTTCAACACAAGACTTCAAAGAAACTAAATGCTTGTATCTAGCTGCTTAAGTCCAAATCCTTAAATCCCTGAGTGCATGTTGCATCTCTAATGTTAACAAAATAATCAATAACATTGATTGAATACAATGTATCAGTCACGTGCTTAATGCCTTCATCCATTCATTATTTTACTTAATTCTCACAACAGTCCTAGAAGGAAGGTAAAATTACTCCCATTTTTGAGGTATGGAAACTCATTAAAATGTTAAGTAAGTTTCCTAAATTCAGTAGTTATTTATAGTATTGGGATTCAAAACCAGGTTTGTTTGAATCTGAGGTCTTTTTTCTTGGTAAAATAAATTAAAGAAACTGAGAATTACTCTTAACTCATTGCAAAAAGAATTAGATGGTTATATGCCATCCAACTCTTGAATTAGATCTACCATAAACTAATTTTAACATCTTGACCTACTTGTGCCTTGATGGATAACTAGTTGAGGATGTTAGACGGATAAGTTCTTTATTACCAAGTGACAAACAAGAATTCTGGTTGTTAAAATATTTCCTTATAAGTTTGATGAACGTCAATCAATATACCAGGATACACTTAACTATAAACTAAACAAAATGATTAGTTTAATCATGTAAGCCTAGCAACTAAGGACAGGATCTGTATTTATGTTTACACCAGGAGAAATGCCAGAAAGATAACTTTAGGTTTGACTTAACTAAGCTGTTTGCATGTTCTCAGTTTGAAGGGTCTTGTTGTTTTCATAAGTTATTGCAGATCCCCATCCCTTCCCTATGTACACTCCCCTACCTCTCAATTTCATCTAGTCCAATTTCTTTAAAAAATCTACATAATGCAATTCCTAAATCCAATGTTTTATTTTGCCCTCTTTCCAAAACACCAGATGTGGGCATCTCACTGCATCCTTGACCTCGCCACATGTAAATCTAATAAGCATCTGTTATGGACCAAATTTTTTTCTTCCCTCTGCTCAAATTCATGTTTGATGTGATAGTATTTGGAGGTAGGGTCTTTGGGAGTATGGACAAAGCATGTTGCCTGCCATATCAGAAAACAAAATATATTGGGGCCATCAAGCCATCAGCCACTGCAGCTGCAGTGGGATACAGGGTGGATAAAACAGCATACTAGCCCTAGATAGTTAGAGTGCATATCAAAGGAGTGATTTCAATGAGCCCAGACTCTTGCATCTTCCCTTATGTAGAAAACTGCTAAATTAATTAACTTGAGATGTCTGACTGTCTTTAATTAACAGTAATCTTTTGGTCTTCTGACTACTTGTTTTTGTTTTTTTGTTTTTTTTCAAAACCTCTTATATATCCTGGCTCCTCCCTTACCTCTTTGGAACAGTCCCTCGGAGCTATCCGACAGGCTGTCTCTCAGGCTTATGTCTGCCAAATTAAACGTAATTTCTACTTATAGCTTGTGCATTGTTTTTCCAATTGACAGTAGGTAATTAAGTTTAAATGAAGTCATGAGGGCAGAGCTCCCAAGATAGGATTAGTCTCTTTGTAACAAGAGAATGGAGCTTGATCTCTCTGACATGTGAGGATAGGGCAAGAAGACAGCCATCTGTAAACCAAGAAGAGAGTCCTCACCAGAATGCAACCATGCACCCTTATCTCAGACTTCCATCCTCCAAAACGGTGATATAAATTTATTTTTTTTCAAATCCCCCAGTCTATGATATTTTGTTATGGCAGCCAAGTTGACTAATAAAGCATCCATGCTTAATGTGGTCAAAACAAGACTCCTGACAATACCTCTCCCCAACCCAACAAAATCTGCTTACTCCCCAGTCTTCTACAGCTCAGTTCAAACTATTCTAACCCAAGGTGTTTCATCTGTCCAGAATGGTTTTCCTCCTGATATTTGCATAGCTGATTTCTTCTTAATACTGTCAAAGAATGACTCTGAGATAGTTTTAATGTAGTTGAATATTTACTCATATCTGAGGGATATCAATCCTGTATAGGTTGTCTCCCCAAACAAAGAAAAAGTTTACATTTATAAAAGTAAAAACTACAGACTGTGGAACAGGGTCCTGTGTTTGTTTGCCTGTTTTTGTTTTTTTCCGCTTAGATAGCTGATTGAGTGAAGGCCATTAACAGAGTAGTTTGCCTTTGAGTAGGCTAAGTTGTCAGTGAAGGAAGAATTTTCTTTCTTTGTTTTGTTTTTTTAAGGTGTTCTGAGAAGTCTTGAGATTTTAGGTATTGTGTTACATCTCTGTATGTGCATAACTTCATGTATTCTGGTTGGTATCCACAACTAATTCAGACCAGAACCACTCCATTTTTCTTCAGGATTTATCATCATTAATATCATAGCTCATGTCACCCTCTCAGACAGGGATTCACAATTAGCAATGGAACTCACAGATTTCATCTCCTTTACACCCCCTTCCATTTAATTTTCCTCACAGAACATAACTATCTGATTTTAAAATTGTATTTTATCATTAATTTACATAACAAACCCTCTCCCCCCCATGAAATACATTTTCCAAGAAAGTTCAGCTGTTTTTCCGCCAAGAGCAATGCATGTGATAGAGTTAATATTCACAATAAATATATGTTGAAAAAATGATGAATTGCTTGATGAATGAGGATCAGCCATCATCTGCTTTACCTTAGTCAATAAGTTTCCAAATCTAATTTCATAACATTACTAAACTTGAGTGCAAATTCCACTCCATTCTGTACCACCACAACATCAACTCCAGCCACCATGCTTCCTTCACAGTTCCCACAATGCTGTATAGACATCAAACCCCAGTTTTAATGTAGTTGAATATTTTGTTTGTTTAAACTGTCCATCTGGCCTTGTATTTTTTATTTTTTTTATTTTTTATTTATTTTTTATGCGGTACGCAAGCCTCTCACTGTTTTGGCCTCTCCCACTGCGGAGCACGGGCTCCAGACACACAGGCTCAGCAGGCATGGCTCACGGGCCCAGCCGCTCCATGGCACGTGGGATCTTCCCGGGCTGGGGCATGAACCCGTGTCCCCTGCATCGGCAGGCGGACTCTCAACCACTGCGCCACCAGGGAAGCCCTGCTCTTGTATTATTTTAAACAATTAAACAGTTTGTTTAAACTGTCCACTTGGCCTTGTATTATTTTCCTAATAACTATACCAGTAATATATAAATATATTTTATTGTAAAAGTCTTAATGACTAAAGATATATATATAAAGCAAACTGACTTTTCTCACTCAAATACCATATTCATACAGACCTTATCTGAGGAAAACAGTATAAACAGCTTGGCTTTCATCCTTCCAGAGTTATTTCAAGTGAAGACTTTCTTTTCTCATTGATGTCTAGCCCATGCAAGTCTGTCTTCCCAGGAAAACTTCCTTGATCCCCAGAGCTCAGGACAGTGTCTCCCACACTTAACTGAATCAAGCTTTTCCTCTATGCCATTTTTTTTTGTCACTGAATGGGATACAGACTTGAACAGGAAATTAACTTTTCATCTAAAAAGGTCATCTCTTCCTGAAAAGTATGTGAACTCCACTAAAGGCAGGACAATTTCTTCTACTTTGAATTTCTAGGCATGGTGATTTTTTTTATGTAAAGGAAGTTGCTGTCTTGGAATGCCTGTGAGACTTTTACAGAGGAAAACTGAACATGTGAAATAGAGTCTGGAAATCACAAAGAACACATACACATCCAACTAAGTCCACACCTATTATGTGGTTTTATTACCAACAACTGCTTTACACTCTGTGGGCCACTTTTATCTGAAAAGGAGGTGGTAAAAAAAATGTTTTTATATCCCTTCCAATACATGTTAATTTAATATTTTAAAAAAAAATGAGACTGAAATATAAATGAACCTCTTGAAAGCACAAGAATTTTGGTAATCAGACCATTTCTATTCAAACTTTCAGACCAAAAACTCTGAAAACCTATCTCAGTACAACTTGTATTGCAGACATTGATTTTGTTAATTTACTCTTTTAGAGAAGATCTGGTTATTTTATCGTTGTTGTCTTTTTACTTTATTATTCTATTATTGGCTAAATCATCAAAGAAGATCTGTGAGTACATGAGAGAACTTGAGATTTATTCCATTTAATCAAAGTCTAAATAACTTGTAAGTCTGGGAGGATACACACACATACACACACACTTAAGATTTTATATAGTTTTATTCACACATACAGGATGCCATGTATGAAGAGAGGAACCAACCTTTGGAAGTTCTGTTGACTCATTCCAGGGCTGATCTTGTGACCTTGGACAACATCTCTCTTTGAAATTACTACCGATGTAATAAGAGATGTAGGAGACCAGTTGGCCAGGTAGCTAAGCATAACCATACAACTATTTAGTGTAAGTCTATGCACATTTGTATGAATTATCCTGGTTTCTGAAATCACACTTATGGAGAATAGATTTTGATTGAATGTACTATTGTTACCTGATTTTACTGCAAAACCCTAGGCTTGCTAATTATTTTCATATCATTTCCTTCGAAACCATAAACATAACATTTTTTTCCCCTTTGACTCTTGGCATGACTGCTGGCGACAACCCACTGCTGAAGTGTTGAGTAAATAGAGAATAGGAGATTTCTTAAACAAGTGAATTATTTAAATCTGCATATGCAATGAGACCTGTTAGGCAAAATATCTGCTCAGTAAGACCCCCAGGCTCTTAGAAAGATATTTGATATGTAATTTCCTAAACTGCTTACAATAGTTTTGGTATCTTATTGTTTATTTTGCATGAAATTGTATTGTCAGTAGGAAGGTTCCCAGAGAGAGTTTTGATTGAAATATGCTTGGATGAGCATTAGTCTTTTTTGTGTGTGTGTGTGCATGTAATAATATTAAATCTTCAAGTTATTGCAAGTAGGGTATTTGCCAAGATTCAAATCAAAAATATTTCTTTCCTTTGTTGTGTTTTCATTCTGTTTGTTTCCTTTAAATAATGCACATTTTCTCCTTAGTTAAGCAAAAAAGATGTAAAAGCAAATGAAAGGTACTTAATTAGCAAGCACAAGCATTTCTAACACATGTTTGGCTCCATATCTGAAGTAAGAGAGGATCCCTAATTTTCTCTGTCCTTACAGCTTCAGCTTCCTTTGTGTCTTGGTTCTATGGCTCCTGGCTTCAAAGTCAAATAATTTGGGGCCAAAGGAAAGCTAATACTGACCTTATGTATTCAAGTCACTAGGTTAGCAGGTACCACGCACAGGTAAGGGGTCCAGAATTGTGTTTGTCACTATACTGAAGCCAAAAAAACAAAAGACCGTGTTCCTCCTGTGAGCAGAAAAGGTTTTCCCACATGGCATCAGTTTTCAAACACAACTGGCCAATCACACTTGTAAAACCAACACACGTCAGGTGAAATCAAATAGAGAACTAACACAAATACACACACACAGAATATGCTTCTAAAACATAAGATTTCACACCAAAAAACAGAAATATCCTAAATATCCTGACTTCCTTCTTCTCAATTTTTTCTTTTTTGGTTGTTTAATTTCTCTTCTCCTCTCCTTTGATTTCACTCCTATTTGTCTCTCATTATTTCTCTGTCTCTCCATCTCTGTCTCTTCTTTTGCCTCATTTAGGGAAATTTTCAAAAACCACAGTTTTCTTAAGATTCCAACCAATGCCTTTTCTACCCAGTTTCTCTACTGACAAGAACTGAATTTTAAATGATGTTCTCCATATCCCACAAAGGTCTAATGTGATAAAATGCAGTCCCTGGTGATATTATCATGAAGATGGTTTTCAAGTAGACTGAAAGCTTGGTGCGCAGTTTTGTAAGCTTGCAGGGAGAGTATAAGGAAGAAGGTGGAGAGCAGGATCTTTGCTGGTTTTGCAAAGAATTTCCTTTCAAGTCAAGCTCAATTCTAGTACGTTCAGCTTCTCTGTTCTAAGGTAACATATCTCTCTGTATGCTTCCCTATTGTTTGATAATCTGTAGCTTATAAATAAGCACTTAGCTAGTCTATGATTTGTCAACTGTCTTAGTCTTGACCAAACCCACCCTATGATAGAATATGTATTCTTTGGGAAAAAGAATGCTACCATGACCTGTTTGGGTAATGACTAAACCACATTTAGAAGCCTAGTAAAACTCTTTAAATATTTTCTGAGCAATTGAGTCGTTAGTTCATTAATTCTTAATTATGAAAGTTTTTATGATATGGGTAGTATAGGAGCAAATAGACTCAATCAAAGTTACTTAATCCTCTGCTATAAAGTCATAAGTAGAAAAATAATTTCTAAAGAAAACAAAAGCCCCTATCTCTCTGTTCTCATACAATTGCCTCTTCGCTCCTCCATCAGGAAGAGATAAAAAGTAATAAGCATATTCATTTTAGCTTGGATCTCCAAGTCCCTCACAGGCACATTTCTTCTCTTAGAGTAGGTCAGTTTCTAGATGACTTACAGTAAGAAAAGATGCTTAAACAAAAAACCTGCCTCTACTCTGCTGAGACTGGAGAATTTTAAAAATCATTTGAAGGAAAGTATGTACTCAGTTGTTGCAATGAAAATACTAATAAATAGAATGAATTGTGACAATTTAGAATTGAGCTGATTAACTTTAGGTTTGGGTATTTCTTAATAAGACTCTTGCCCATTACCTTTGTAATTGAACATTGGCTCTAAATAAAGGTCCAACTGTTCTTCCAAACCAGGAGGGATTAAGTGGTGGTCAATAACCACGTACCTTAGAAAGTATGTATCTTACATTTGGAGGACAGGCTGATTTCCTGGAATTAGGAATCCATGGCAAATTTTTGTTATGTGTTTTCCTTTCATTGTGAGTTTTAAGACTGCTCCATTGAGTCATTCCAACATTCTCATCTCCTGATCCCTCATTACTTTGAGCCAAAGATTTATTGTTCCCTACTTTGGAGGGTGTTGTTTGTAAGCAATTATGTTTGTTTAATTGTAGTTCATTCTTCCTCATATATTGTTGTGTGACCTTGTTCTCACTTTATTGTGGCTGTTGCTGTCAGGCTTAATCCCTGGAAAGATGTAAGTACATTAGAATTCATTACAAAAAGTAAGAAAAACACAAGTTGGGGTGGAAGAAAGCTCACAAACAGAGAGGCAGCTTAACCTGCTGCTACTGCCTTTAGAGACAGAAAAACAAAAACCCAGGATAAAATGGTCCCCAGCACAGCCTTAATCTAGGTCTGCAATACAGTAGTCACTAGTGTAAAGTTCTATCATGGAAAAGACTGAAGTTAAGCTAGGACTAGGCTAGAAAAAAATGGTAATATATGTGTCTTCTTGCAATCTCTCATCCTCTTCTCTTCTTTTGTTTCTGGATTCTTTTTCACACCACCTTATTCCCCTTCCTTCTCATCTCACCCTACCCTTGTTACTCCCAACTCGCAACATTGGAAGCTGTTCTTCTAGCCCTTCTCCATGGCTGCAAAGTCTGATTTCAGGAAAACACTGGAAACTCATAAACTCTTAGGTTATTAACTGGATCCACAGTATAGGGTGGGTCCCCAGTGGAATTGTCAGGTAGGTCAGTGTTTCTTAAGCTTGAGCATGAATTGGAATCACCTAAAGGGATTGTTGAAACATGTATTGTTGGGCCCCCACCCCAGAGTTCCTTCTTCAGCCTTCCTGAGGTGGTGCCTGAAGATGTGCATTAATACCAAGTTCTGAAGTAAAGCTGATTCCACTGATCTGGGGACCATACTTTGAGAAGCAGTGATCTGCCTGCTGTCTTTAAATGTTAGCCTAAACCACACAAAAAGTCCAGTGGGAGCAAGCTGACCTCACATCAGAGTTTCAGCCAAGTCTGGCCTTTCCTGGCTCTGCCTTTAGTCTGAAGTTGTGGCTGTGCAGGAAGATAGCTCTCTGAACATAATCCAGAACCTTGAAGTGACTTCCAGCAGCTTGCTGGTCCTCCTAGAAATATCTAGGTTCCCAAGAGAAGTGACAGTGGTGGGTCCTGATATAGGAAAAGAATGAATGCCTTGGGGAACAATTTAGTGACAGAATAAGATACAAGATATTTTTGGACAGAGAAGACCTCACACGTGGCCTTACCATCCTGAGCCTGAACTCTCATACAGTAATGCCTGGGCTTTGGAGGGAAGCTCTTCCTCCCAATACCCTATTGCACAGGACAGTGTCTCTATGCTTCAAGAAAGGACTAGAGTATATTGGGATATGGTTTTGTTTAAAATTAAAAAAAATTTTTTTGTTTAAAAATTTAAAAAAAAAGAAGGACTTTTCTAGTTTGAAAGCTTAGACTAATTACTTCTAATCTATGTGGCCATGTTCTTCCTGTATTTCCATGAACAAGTTAAACTAATGAGGGAAAACTGAAGAAATAGGGCATCATGATCTGATTTCAGAGGAGGCCGAAGGCCTTGATATCCTCATCCTCCAAACTCACCTTTTAAAATTAATACCTGAAATTCCATTTTGCCATTTATAGCTTCCATTGACATGTGACAATAAAGCCTAGTCTAATGTGTGGCATGTGGAAGGTATTCAATACATGACTGAATAATGAATAAATGAATGGATTTATTTATTCCAAGCCTTCAATTCAAGAGAAATTGCCTGGCGTTCTTAAACAGCTGGCACCTAAAGCTGGTTTCACTCACATGTCAGTGTGATGAAGGCTCTGAGAACCAGTTTTCATTTGCAATGGTTCCTTGAGGGGTATGCAAAGGAGAAGTGGAGAAGACAGGGGCACAAAAGGCACATTTTCAGACCCTAGAGTTTGCCCTCAGCCTTACATCCCCAGTGGTCCCCACCTGTCATGATACTGCTCTGGTTTCTGCTTCCTCTGACTTGAACCTGTGACTGTGCCAGTTAGCCCTCTGGCTCTGTCTAAGGTTGCTGAGAATATGGTCACTAAAACTGATTAAATGCTAAATAGAAATTATGTATGTGAAATTCAGAGTGCAGCATCTGATCCATAAGTAGACACTCAATACACACTTGATTACTTGAATCAAGTCACTGTCCTCCTTGGATTATTGCTGATTCCATTTTTCCCTGGCTCTGTGTTTGTTAATAGTCCTAGTTCTAATCTAATTTGGGATCTACTCTGGAGAAATTCTCAGGATTGAGCCTGAAGATAGGGTTTGTTTAAGGCAGGAAGGAGACAGAGGTGTGGGTATAATGCAATGAAGATCAGCAAACTTCACTACATAGAAATGTGCCAGACATCATTGATCAACAAATGAAAAATCGACATAGATTATGGGCTCTTATCATTAAGAGGATGTGGGACTGTGGAAACTCCTTCCTCATCTTCAGGAAACTTAAGTGGGAAGATGATGTTTTTCTTAAATGCTAAAGAAAACATCTTTTATGAACCTTCTCAGCTCATTTCTCTTTTCCTGCCTTCCTTTTCCCACCCCTACTCCTGTTATCTCAGGAGCTCAAGTCCCACTCAGACACATTATTTTAAAAAGCAAGCAAGTAATTTCATTCTTCCCTTTTCCCTTGCCCTATGCTATGTAAGTTGTCTGACTCATATATTCCTATATTACAACCAACTTTTTCTCATATGGATCATGCACAGACTGTATTCTCTCTCTGCCCACCTTAGTTTACCAGTAGTAGCTCAGCTTTTCCCATCAGACAATTTTCACAACATAAACACCTCCACTTCAATTTTATTGGTTCCTCCTCTGTTTGCTAAAACTTTTTCTCAGTTAGCACAGTATATATTTTCTCTCCTTATTTTCTTACTCATTAACATTTTTATTCTCACCCTCATTATTGCAATCATGATTTGAACAATGGGCTAATCATAGTTTGAAATTTTAAAGTATTATTAGTGATATACCTTTGTTAAAGCAAGGACATCACATAATTTGAAGTGGCAATTAGGAATAATTAAGATCCTCTGTTGATAACATATAAACCCTTGAAAATACTCATAAGTCCCTTTCAAAATATCTGCAAAATCTCTACCTACCTTTTCATTCTTCTCTAATGGAAAAGGCTTGTCTCAGTATTAGCTTAAAATATACATAACAAACATATGGTTTGAATTTTAGCATTTTTTTGTTCTGTTAAATTACTAGCATTGCAAAGGTGTTGCCTTTTATTTTACACTGTTTTATTTTACATTGTTTCATTTTGAACATACAGCCTAATGAGTTAATTAGGCATTGGCAATACTCTCCCAGAAATCTCAATCACTATAATATTGTCCCAATGGAGAAACAGAAAAGATGTTCAAACAACTGATTTATAGAGAAATTTTCAGAAAATAATCTGTTGATAGTTTTATTCTGCTGAGTAGATAAAGTTAATTTCCTTTATATTTCTTTTGCCTTGATTTGATTGCTGAAAGATTTTTTTTTCTTAAAAATAAGATTACAATGTATGTTATAGATACATTAAGCGATTTTTGAACAAGTTGAGTATTAAAAAATATAGTAAAAGCAAATACATTATTAAGCAGAAGGTGCCTTTTGACTTCTTAGTTTCAGAAGATAAACTTAGAGTTGGAATTTCTTTTGCACCTAGAAACAGGGAAGACAAATACAGCATCAGTAATGGATATCCAAATGTGTAGAGGAAGATTAAAGGCAGGTTTTGAAACCTTTAGGGCACAAGCTAACTCAGAATAATAACTATGGCACCTGCATCCAAAAATGATGGCCTCAGAATAGCTGCATAAATATCATTCACCAAATGGTTCCTCTCACCTTCAGCTTAAATACGGCCACAGAACCCCTTTTGTCCAGTGAGGTATAAACAAAAGAGATGAGGAGATGGGTGTCACTTCTGAGTGGAAGGTTTAAGAGCTAGTGAGCAGTTTAACACATTCTCCTTTCCTCAGTTCAGGTGAATGGTAACATTTTTGCCCTGATCCTGGAGAAGAGCCTCTAGCTGACCTATGTTGTATATGTTGTTAAGAAGAAAATCAATTTTGATTGTTCAATGCCCCTAAGATTTGGAGGTTTGTTTGTTATTGCAGTGGAACATAGTCCATCCTGGCTAACAAAAATGCTCATTAAAAATATAGATTTCTGGACCATATTAAACCTCTTGAATCAGAATCTAGAGCAAGTGAAGCCCAGAATTCTTAATTTTTAGCAAGATGTTCAAATACTAAACTTCCTAAATTTTTAGAACGAATGGTGTATAGAGATGTTAGTTAATAAGAAATGTATATCAGGGCCAGATTATAAAAGGACTTAAATGCTAGACTCAGGACTTTGGTTTCTTTCCTGAGGACAGTAGAAAGACCTCATATAATTGAGCAAAAGGCATTTGGGCTCATGAGGTACTATGGAGGAGGGAATTTAGGTACAAAACAAAACAAAGACACAAACAAACAAAAATAACACCACAATTTGAAGCTATTGTCACAACTCAGGATAGAATATCACTTAGGTAGGCATTTTGACTTTGTCCTTGAGTATGAACTTTTGAATTCAGAAGAACTGCCTCTTAGGTATGCGTACATGTCAGAGGTGTGTGAGGTGGGGGATGACCTATTGGCAATTTGACTGAAAATCTAAGGTATAATTTGAAAAAAGACTCATATAGTGAAATCTGCTACTGAAAATTGCTTAAATTACCAATCACTAGAATTTGGGACATTAGATACTTAGAGACATTGGATTAACTTATTTTTGGCTTTGTATTTAGGCTGAGGACTACATTTCCTTAGGATAGTAGAGACTAAGTTGTTGAGATATAAAGGGATAGATAGATAAATAGATAGATAGATAGGAAATAGATCTAGGTTTATGCGTTTTTCCAAATATATAGAGTGAAATTAATGTAAATTAATTATAAAATGAGGCATTTCCCTGTATCCACTATGCAGACAATGCATAATTAGTATAGCCTGTAACAAATCACTTACTTCTTTCTAAACTTTCCTCTTTTAAACTGTGCTTATGTTTAGATGGAGCTATATCCTAATCTCTATCTCATCAATACCATATTAGCATTTTACCTGGGTCTGACCAATGATGGTGTTTCATTTCCTTTCCACAAAAGTGAGTCCAGATTGGGCATAGACCCTATATGGGTCTCCGTGAGTCACGTCATGACTTTACTAAAGCCATCAAGAAAGAGGAACTATTTTCACTACAGAGTTGATGATATGTTTTCCCTTCTTCCTAATGTAGATTTTTTCTTTTTTTCTTTTTTTTCTTTGCTGCAGTTAGGCATTTTTGTCCTCCAGGAAAGGAGAGAATATGATGTAGAATAAATTCATCTCAGAAATGAAAGTGAAATTAAAAATGGCCTTAGATTCTGGGAGGAGGACATGAAATAAGAAGTGCATGGTTATTGCTTTCCACTCCTCGGCTGAGGTTTCAACCAAGGAAGGAAATATTTTAAAATATTATGTAAGATGAGGAGAAAATCCAAAACAGGGAGGGCTTTCCTACCATTTAGAATTGGTGGAGGATAGAAACACACAGTGCTTAGGACAAACACTGGGTGGAAGTAGCACAATGGAAGAACATCTCTGGTGAAAGAGAACAGACCCAGATTGTGTGTCTATTTTCCCAGCATGGGTATAATGTGGAGTAAGCCTTGGTAAGTGAGGCAGGAGGGATCTGGGAGTCAAGAGCCAATGTCCTTGAAGCAAAGGACATCCCTGAAAGGCCAATGAAAATGGCAGACAAACCAGCCACATCTACCCATTTCCATGGGATACATGAGCTTTGCCCATACACAGTCACCATATGCGGTAGGAGGAAATACGTGGGTTGATATCTGAGTTGGGAGAAATGTTTGAACCTCAAATTTAATCAAATGTTTATCTGCAACTCCTTGAAATACCCTAAAATAGATTGGTTTAAAGTGGCAGAGACACAACTACTGATCCTGCGCTCTAGAGCCTGTGAGCCACAAGTACTGAGGCCCCATGCCACAACTACTGAAGCCCATGTGCCTAGAGCCTGTGCTCCACCACAAGAGAAGCCACCACAATGAGAAGCCCGTGCACCACAACAAAGAGTAACCCCCACTTGCCACAACTGCAGAAAGCCCGCACACAGTGACAAAGACCCAATGCAGCCAAAAATAAATAAATAAATGTATTAAAAGAAATAAAATAAAGTGGCAGAGACTGTGGTATTTTTAATAGGTGTGTGTAGAGTGGAGGAAAATGTCACTTTCAGCATTAATGGAGACTCCAGAACAAAATTAGAGCAGTTATACATGCAATATACTTTTATGTCTTTGCATCTCGGAGTATATGTAATGTCTACTTCTGCAGATATATCCTAGGATGTTACAACCATCTTTGCCATTATGTAGGAAATGTGCAAAGAATGAAGATCACAAAGAGGAAAATGTATCAAGGAAAGAGGCTGAATCCCAAACATGTCTTTGGCATACCGAGAATACACTTGCATTGACTGCTCAGGTTCATGAAATAATAGTACATTCTTCCTTTTTTTTTTCACTCTTATCCAGTTTGCATTGTATTGCAACTTACTAAGACAGCAATGTAATTACATTTACTAGCCAGGTAACCTTGAGCAAATTACTTATATTTCTGAGTCTCAGGTTTCTCCTCTGTAGAAACACAGTGTTTTGGTAACACTTAAAAGAGAGAATCCCTGCAAATAATTTAACATATTACCTTACTCAATTTATAGTAGTTTTGTTATTATTAATAACTATTCTTAGTCATTTAGCAAGAAAAATCTTACAAAAAGGTATAAGATGCCTTGCATTTTTCTGCCAAACACATATTGGAAATATCCATTGTTTTTTTTTTCTATACGGTAACAATCAGTCTCTAAATAACTACCCACATGGATGATAAAGATCTGGCTAAAATGTTAATTTTCCCCCCTATCTTCTAGGTTCACAGGACCTAGTTATCATTCCTGGGATATTCTATTTATGTATTTATTTATTTATTTATTTATGTATTTATGGCTGTGCTGGGTCTTCATTGCTGCACGTGGGCTTTTTCTAGTTGCGGCTAGTGGGGGCTACTCTTCGTTGCAGTGTGTGGGCTTCTCATTGTGGTGGCTTCTCTTGTTGTGGAGCATAGGCTCTAGGAGTGCGGGCTTCAGTAGTTGTGGCACATGGGCTCAGTAGTTGTGTTGCACAGGCTTAGTTGCTCTGTGGCATGTGGGATCTTCCCCAACCAGGGCTCAAACCCATGTCCCCTGCATTGGCAGGAGGATTCTTAACAACTGCTCCACCAGGGAAGCCCCTGGGATAGTCTTCTTGGTTAAAGACATTTTTGTTTGCTTGAGAGCTCAATGTTTTTCCATATCACTAAGTCTGAAGTGCAAGGAAAAAAAAAAACAAAACACAGTTTAAATTATTATTTTTTTGGCTTCTCACTGCAGTAAAACATAAGTTGGCTGAAATAATGAGATTCAATTGCTCATAAGTAAACTGCAGCTTAAGCAATGACAGCTGGACAGTATTTGTTGTCAAGCTTCTGTTTCAGAGGCAAGCTTTGTTATTGACTCATTTTTGACATATTTTCTACAGATTAAGAGTTTGGGGAAATGGGCCAAGAAAAACTTACCAGAGTGCTAAACTGAACTCTTATGAAATACAAACTCTTATAGGTTAATTCTGATCTCCTTTTCAAGTACTTAATCTTAACTTACTGACACCAACTCTCAAGTGTTTTTTGTATCATTTATTTTTCAGTTATCCAGGTCCTAGACTCAAATACCTTGATTGGCATAAATTCCAATTAAGTCTGATTATGTTTCTTTGGAAGAGTTAATTAAATTATTTCTTTTAGTGTTCTGGAAGGAAAATGCCAAGCCATGTGGATTGCAAATGACCTTTAGAACACTTAGAGATTTGCAAACATGTGATGCACCAGTTTACTGACATTCCCATCCCTGATGAGACATAGAAAGAATAAGTAGATTTCACTTGAGTGACACTTCTGAGGAAAGATCATTTTCATCATCACCAGCCTCCTTGTGTTAACCCATCTCTATGATTTTAAATGTCCTGATAATCTTGTCATTTCATAGCTATTTTTCTGGCATAGTTATAAAAGTCAGAATTGAGAGTCTTGATCCATAGCATCTTTCTAGGAAAAAAAAAGACAGAAAACTATAAATTGGGGTAGGTAGACAGGGATTAAGAACCAAATCACTATTTAAGTTAGGCCAACACGTAACTGGGTCTTCGGAGTCTTCTCTTGCCTTCCTGACAGGAAAAGTAGACCCTGATTCAGTTTCTTATTGATGTTGTTTGTCGGCATACTTGGTGGTGCTGTTTGGTGGTGGGTAGGATTTTACTTCCTTAAGAAGATGCTGGTCTTTATAGGCAAGAGAACTGGACACGTTGCTTAGAAGGCAGAGAGAGGACCATCCCTTTGGTAGTCTATCCACTTCAGTCTACTCTGACTGTGGCTTCTCTCTTGGCCCTTTCAGACCTCTGCCAAGACAAAGGTCAACTGCCTTTTGTTCTAGTCCCTCAGAATTCAACTTTTTTTCTAAGTGAAAGCTAACTAATAGTACCAACTAATACTTTCTGATGAAATAATTTTTAAAATTCAGCTAAGAATAGAGGTTAATAATCTGTCTACCCTTCAAAGTCTAGGCAGATTTTATCTTTTCCATTTAACCTCCTTTGACTAGTCCATATAAAGGGGTTTCCCCCTCCCCCTCCTCTGGACCTCTGTAAGGTCTATTATGTTCTATCTCTCCCACATGCTGCTTTGTATTGTTCCTTAATGTTTTTGTGAATGAAATATGCTATGGCACCATTTTTTGTCATATCAGAACTTACACTCTCAAATAATTGTTGCCCATTGGGCGATTATACAATTATTTTAATGATGCTGCTATAGCTCACAACACTGTTTGATCTCTTCTTTTGGAATTTACTTCAAAGCTTTTTTTTTTTGGTAGTACTTTTTTTTAAAGACCTCAATAGTGGTAAATCTTCATCTTTTGCAGATGGATTTAATTTTTGGAAATAGCTAAAAGTCATTCAGAACCAAGTCTAGTGAATAAGATGAGTGATCAAGCTGGGTAATACAGTTTGTGGTTAAAAACAAGATTTGATTATAACCTAATGAGACTTGTATTCTTGTGTCATAAACTGACACTGCGAGGAATTCCTAAACAGAGGTCTAAAACTGAACTGTGGTAGTTTTCCTTAAATAGTTGGTGAGCTTTTGTTGGCATCTAGGCTTTTACTTGATGCACAGAAATTGGAACATAAATCTTTCATTGTATAGATGAGAAAACTGAGACTCAGAAAGGTGGGTTTACTTGCTCAAGTTCATCAGACTAAGAAAATCATGTATAACAATTGCAATAATGCAATGATGGAATAAGATATCTTTGGAGGTGGTGAATAATCACTTCAGAGTGTATTGATTAAATCAGGAAGTTCATATATGTTATAGTACATCAGGTAGCTTTATTTTTAATAACTAATGGGAATGTTAAGACTTTGGCTGAGATGTAATTTGAAGAGCTCCAAAACCATTCTGTACCTACAAATCATGGAGCTGGCATTTAGCTCCAAATGTCATCTTGAGTGTAGAAGAATCTCAACAGAATTCATTAAACCTCAGGAAAGTACCATGGAGTTAATTTGGCTCAACTACTCACCTAAGGATTGATCTACTACAGTATTGAGGATCACATTAATATTTGCTTTGTTTTTAACTTTCTAGGGATGGACAACCCAATATATCCAATTGCAGCTCCATTTATTGTCTTTCTTATATTAAGTTGAAATCACTGTATTGCCCAGGTATTGTTTCTACTTCTGACTGCTCTGTGACCACTAGATACATTCAGAATAAATCTAATCACTTTCCTATATATTTGAAGAAAACTATCAAAAAAGCCCTAATATTTTCTTCTTGAAGTTAAATATTCCACTATCCTCAAACATCCTTCATATTAAGCAATTTCAAAAACTCATTCCCATACGAGTGGCTTTTATAACTTGAAATTCTTCTGTGAATTTGATATATATATATATATATAGTTTTGTTTTGTTTTTGTTTTTGCTGTACGCGGGCCTCTCACTGCCGCGGACCCTCCCGCTGCGGAGCACAGGCTCCAGACGCGCAGGCCCAGAGGCCATGGCCCACGGGCCCAGCCGCTCCGAGGCACGCAGGGTCCTCCCGGACCGGGGCACGAGCACGCGCCCCCCGCATCGGCAGGTGGACTCCCAACCACTGCGCCACCAGGGAAGCCTGAATTTGATATATTAAGCTTGTTTTTGCCCTCCTCAGAGCAAACAGGTTCTCCCTTTGTCTCTTGAAATTCGGGATCCTGAAATATGCAGACTGTAAGAGAAACTGGGATACCTTAAGTGAAATGGGACTGGATTTTCCTTCAGTGGGGATTGGAGCCTCTATCAGTACAGAGCATTCCGAAGTAACCTAAAGAACTAGAGTCTTTTTGAGAATTTTGCTTTATGTTTCAGGGTTTTGTGTTTGATAATATGAAGGCCAACTAAATCCTGACTCTGACCTTTATTTCATAATATTTTCTTTGGATTCATATTGCATCTTTTCTCAAACACTTTATATTATTTTCAAAAGACTTCATACTTCCAAAAATCTTTCATTTACAATTTTATTGGATTACATTGCCTTAAAAAGTCAAGCATTATTATCTTTTCTTTTGTCGGTAAACTATCCAAGAGTTGTGCAAGTGGAAGCCAGCTATCAGGGGTTGAATAAATTGTACATTACTGTGCATGTTGTATAGTAGGCATTACTTTTAAAAAGAAGGTAGATTTAAATTGTAAAGCTTTTTTAAAAAATGTTGTCCTCAGAGCTTTGTTTTGATACTGCATTGGAAATCTCTGAGTGGAATAAAGTTATGAAGAACCTGGTTTGAAAACGCTATTCTAAAAACAATTTTAGCTGTATGTACCATATTACAAAACAGCTCTTTCTATTGTTGATTGCTCTGAAGTTTTACAGTTACCTTTCCATCAAATCAACCTATAGGAAGTTACTTAGCCTCTGTGGACTGCAACTATCTCACCTCCAAAAGAAGTGTTTGAGAATTAACTCTGTTTCGGCCTTGATTTGTATGGACTGATGTTGTGTACCTTGCAGTTGGCTGGTTGGAGATAATTTTTTCAAAGGCACAACTTTACATTTTTCCACAAAGTCATCTCTTTATCTATTTATAGGTTTAGAACATAAATCTTTACACAAAATGGCATGAAAATATCTCACTTGACTCCAAACTTCAAATTCCTATACACTAGTTGAATGTTACATGTTTGCTATGTTCCAGATAATACTCCAGATCCTGGACATACATCAGTGAAGGAGACACACATGAGGTGACTACTGCCCCCAGGGAACTTGTATTTCTATGAGTCAGACTGTATGCATTGTGTGGGTCAGTGATATTTGCTATAATATAAATAAAAGAGCCTCATGTGACCCAAAGGAATTGGGATGCACCTTTTTATTGGGGAGCAAGAAGACTTCTCTGAAGGGGTGACATTTAGTCTGAAACATAAATAGTAAGAAAGAGCCAGCAATGCTAAGGCCTGGAAGAAATACAGTTAAATATGTAATACTTAAAAAATGCAAAGGGATAAAGAGAAGTTGTTTAACTTATTTTATTTATTGTCTGATTGCCTTTCATCTGCCCATTAGCTCCCTATGTATTTATTTCTAAGAACACATTGAATAGAAAGAGAAGAAAGGTATCCATGTCTAGTCTCGCCCGTTGAAATTTAATATTCAGGTATTGAAAAAGGCTGTTTTCAATGATGCAGGCATCTCCTCTCTAAAGAAAAATAGGTTCTAAATAATATTTGGCTGAAGAAATGAAGTTTCATTTTCTTTCCCTATCCTTGTAGAGAGTACATTCCTATGAATATTCCTGGCATTTAACAAAACCACAAAGTATGTATGGTATCTCTCAACTCTCCCATTATTTATGATTTCACCAAATTCAACAATTGCTTCCTGTTACTTGAGGCTGTGAATATTCTTCTTATGTGTCAACTTATCTGGGGGACAGTACTAAGATATGTGGTCAAACATTATCCTGGTGTTTTTATCTTTAATTTGTATTTAAATCAGTGGACTTTGAGTAAAGCAGATTGCTCTCCATAATGTGAGCGGTCCTCATCCAGTCATCTGAAGACCTGAAAAAAGAAATGACCATTTCAAGCAAGAGGAAATTCTCCAGTAGACTACTTTTTGGACTTTATCTGCAACATTGGCTCTTCCTGGTTCTACAGCTGACTGCCTTTGGACTCGAACTGCAACTCTTTCTTGACTATCCAGCCTGACAACTGCCTCCATCAGATTTTGGATTCACCAAGCCTCTACACCTGCATGATCCAGTTCTTTAAAATGAACTGAGTCTATTGATTCTGTTTCTCTGGAAAACCCTTATTAATATAGGGCCATTCAAACTGTAGTGCTCAACACAGGCCTCTTATCCAAAACTAAGCCTCTTATCCTCATTTGTTCTTTCTACTGACTCAAGGTAATCCACATTTGGATAGATAAACTCTTGATATGAACTTTACTGTGTTACCATTCTCAACAGTATTTTTATTGTGAACTCCTTGGTAGGAAGGCCTAAGCCCTGTAGAAAAGTCATACAGCAGTGACAGAGACAATGGGGCCCATATTCCATAGTCATTTTGTTTTGTTTTGGTTTGGTTTTGGTTTTGTTTCTAAATACACTTTACTATTTTAGAGCAGTTGTAAGTTCACAACAATATTGAGCAGAAGATACAGAGATTTCTCTTATATTTCCTGTCCCACACATGCATAGCATCCCCCCTTATCAACATCCCCCACCAGAGAGGTACATATGTTACAATTGATTAACTACACTGACACATCATCATCACCCAAAAACAATAGTTTACCCCTAGAGTTCACTCAGTGTTGTACATTCTGTGGATTTGGATAAATGCATAATGACATACATCCATCATATAGTATCATACAGGGTAGTTTCACAGCCCTAAAATTCTTCTGTGCTCTACATATTCATCCCTCCCTTGCTCCCTCCTAACGCTTGGCAAATATTGATGTTTTTACTGTCTCCATAGTTTTGCCTTTTCCAGAATGTCATGTAGTTGGATTAACACAGTATGTAACCTTTCCAGATTGGCTTCTTTCACTTAGTAATATTCATTTAAGTTTCCTCTATGTCTTTTCATGGTTTGACAGCTCTTTTCCTTTTGTCACTGAGTAATATTCTGTTTTCCGAATATACTACAGTTTATTTATCTGGTCTCCTACTGAAAGACATCTTGGTGGCTTCCAAGTTTGGGCCATTATGAATAAAGATGTTATAAACTTCTGTGTGCAGGGTTTGTGTGAACATAAGTTTTCAACTCATTTGGGTAGATACTAAGAAGCATGATTATTAATTGTATGGTACAAGTATGTTTAGTTTTGTATGAAACTGCCAAACTGTCATCCAAAGTGGCTATTCCATTTTGCATTCTTTCCAGCAAGGAATGAGAGTTCTTGCTGATCCACCTCCTTACCAGCGTTTGGTGTTTTCTGCATTCTGGATTTTGACAATTCTAATAGGTGTGTAGTAGTATCTCATTGCTGGTGACATATAATGTGAAGCATCTTTTCATATGCTCAACTGTCATTTGTACATCTTCTATGGTGAAGTATCTGTCAATGTCTTTGGCCTATTTGTTAATTGGGTTGTTTATTTTCTTACTGTTGAGTTTTTAGTGTTCTTTTTATTTTTGGATAATAGTCCTTTATCAGCTATGACTTTTGCAAATACTTTCTCCAAGGCAATGTCTGGTCTTTTCATTCTCTTGACAGTATCTTTTGCAGGATAGAAATTTTTAATTTTAATGAAGTCCAGCTTATAAATTCTTTTTCTCATGGATCTTGCTTCTAGTGTTGTATCTAAAAATCGTCACCAAATCCAAGGTCATCTGTGTTTCTCCTATGTCATCTTCTAGAAATTTTGTAGTTCTGCGTTTTGCATCTAGGTCCATGATCCATTTTGAGTTCTTTTTTGTCAAGGGTCTGTGTTTTTTGCATGTGGCTGTCCAGGTTTTCCATCCCCGTTTGTTGAGAAGACTATATATCTTTTCTCTATTGTATTGCCTTTGTTCATCTGTCAAAGATTATTTGACTATATTTATGTGTCTATTTTTGGGCCCTCTGTTCTGTTCCATTGATCTATTTGTCTGTTCTTTCACTGATACCATACTGTCTTGATTACTATATCTTTATAGTAAGCTTTGAACTCAGGTAGTGTCAGTCCACCAATTTTGTCCTTGTCCTTCAATATTGAGTTGGCCAAAGTTTGCTTTTTAATCATAGCTTAGAAGCCAATGTTTATCAGACTAAAAGCCTGGCTATAAAATTTTTATGCGTAAAAAAAAGACTAGTAACAAAAGTACAATACCCTTACAAATTTAGGAAAATGATATGCGTTTAAATGAGATTTAATATTATATAAATCTAGACATATATTTAATGCTTGAGAACTTTGGCCTGTGCTCCTTTTCTATTTGGTTGCATTGCTTAAGAATGGGGGTTTAAAGTTTCTCTCTGTGGGAAGAGGAGGGAAGGAGAGACCTACTGATGCCTCAAGGAACTGAGAGTCATAGAGGATGAATGACTTGCTCAAGATAGCTGAGGTAATGCCAGAGCCAGAATTCAGGTGTTAGCTGCCCTCACTTTCTCTTTGGAATTCTTATCATTTCCCATGGAAAGCCCTGGACATCTGGAGCATAACAAATCAGCTTAAAGTATGTTCAATCAGAAGGCAACACATTTTTAAAAAGACCTATTCTCAAAGGGTGAGTAGAATGCAGCCCATGCTGTTTCCAGACTAGCAGACACATTTCAGTCTTTCAGGGCATATAACAAGAACCTTTGGATTTGGATGGTAACAGTGCTTAAAGCTATTTGATGGGCAATTCCCCACAACTGACTTCACCTACCAAAAGAGAATCTGCTTATAGTCACTTCTCCAATCAGCCTTTGCTTATCCCCCTGCACTATCTACTCCATCTACACGCAAGTTTTCAAAAGGGCTAAGTGAAGACAATGCTTCAAGTGGAAACATTGCTTATGTGAATTCCATTTGTTTCCTTAAGGATAAGTGTTGAATGTGAGATTGCATAATATTCAGAATCTAGCAAATGGGCTTAACTGAGCAGAGAAGACATTTTTCTCCCCAGGGAGGTAAAACTAAAGATAAAAAATGCAAGCTGAACTCTGGAGAATATTCTTTCCAGTTATATAGCAATCCGTGATATTGAATCTCAAAATTGTAGAATGCAGAGATTTTCCAGCTCGGCCCCATCACTTCATGGCAATGATTGGTGCCATGTGTGAAATACATACAATATCCTCCTTACTGTGCTAATTTTTATATTGTTCGCTCATGTAGTCTTCACAAAAAAACTAAGAAGTTGGAATTCTCATTTTATTTGCCTTACTCTCATTTCCCAACTTCCTGCTAATCATCCCTTTCCTTTGACTACAGATAAAGACTTCTTCCTTGAACGTCCAATACCTGGCACATGACAGGTACTCTAAAATTAATGAATGGATAAATGAATAGCTAACCTTTGAACTTGGTGATATCAGTATGTTCATTGAATTATTAGAGGAGTGATCTGATATTTGGTTTGGTCAACAGAAATGTCAGATTCTCTTCATGGTTCAACTAGCCAAATATCTCAAAATACAGGGTGACCACATTCTCTATCCTTTTAGAATATTAGCCTCTCATGGGTGTGATATTAAGATACAATTGGACCTGGGAAAGTCCAATCCTAATGGACCCTGACGTGGATGGAAGATAGATGTTTTATACTCTTTAATAATCATTGACTAAATACATTCCTCCTCTGTTAAGTAACTTAAGATATGTGAGAGAAAAGTTGGCATGTGACTGGCATTTAAAGGGTTTACAAATAAATTGGAAGATCAGGTTTATTCACTTAAACCTATGAGATAATTCTAATGTAAGAAAGAACAAAAATGTGACAAATATATTTTGTAATTAAGGGATGGTTCTAAAGTATATCAAGACTATCAACCCAAATCTTACCCATCATTCAAGCCCTTAAGTCTCATCTAGTTCATCAAGACATTTTGAACTAATTTTATCAAATAAGATATCTTTGCACTGTGATGTTCATCCTCAATAGTTTATCACTAGATGAATAAACAAAACCCCTATGAATAAGTTTCTATTTTCTTTTTTTTTTTTTTTTTGGTTGAGCAGCATGCGGGATCTTATTTCCCCGACCAGGGATTGAACACGTGCCCTCTGCAGTGGAAGTGTGGAGTCTTAACCACTGGACCACCAGGGAAGTCCCTCAAATGTTAATGAAATGACTTAGAGTACTTAAAAATAAAACTGAAGAGTTTACCACACATTAAAAAATCAACCACTGGACTGAGGGCAGAAGTTTAACTTTTCCCTGAAAACTCTGAAGATAAATGATGGCTCATGAAGAATCCATGTTTAACTCATGGCTTTCTGTGTTCCCCTGGAGCACACAAATTCCTGTTCAGATTCTTAATTTAAGAGTGTAAATTTCTGAAATTGACCTATCTCTGGCAACATTAGCCAGCCACATAAATTGTGTGAAAACTGAGCTTCTGTGATTTGGTCTGCTTCTGAAATCAAGTATTTTGGTCAGTCTCTGAAGTCAGGTGCATCACAAAATTTTGTGAATTGTCCTGAGCTTTTCTTTTCAAACTAGAAATGGCAAGTGACATTATATTTCATAAATCTTGTGAATTAACATTTACTGAGCTTCTAATATACCTTATTAGATCCCATAGCTAAGGGATTACAAAAAACAATATAATCAGTAACCTTTGACGAGTTCATATCACTGTACATTAAAAAAAGAACTTACACTTTGGGGCAGTAAGTGCTATAATAGAGATATTAACAGGGGCTCATGAGGACCCAGGAGACAAAATGACTGAAAGTTAGGAGAGCTATGTAAAATCTCAACAAATGTGTAGAAGCATACTATGATGACTTTCAGCCCCAGTGGTTCTCTTTAGGAGTGTTTCACCATATCCAGTGGTACATAAGTTCTGTTTTTTATGTAATCAACACAAATATATTAGCTATTCACTGTGTACCAGGCCCAGGGCCAGACGTCAGGGATAGAGAGGTTCAAGGCAAATAATATCACTGTTCTCTTCAACCTAACAACCTGTGTCAGATGTTTTATGTACACATTATTTAACAAGAACTGTGATGGTTGTTTAATAAAAAAGAAGTAACAAAGTGAAGCTGACTCAGTCTAGAGCATTAGTAAAGTTCTCCTTGTGAACTGGAGGCAATGATGGTTGAACTGGATACTGAAACTGAATAGGAATTACCTGGTGAAAGTCATATTCATTGGGAAGAAAGTAAGGGGGTTGTAGTGAGAGAGCCTGGTAGAGAAGGACCATTCCAAAAAGAGAGAATAACTTGAGGGGAAAGATGATCCAACTCCTCACTAACTCTTAGCATAAGTTTGTCTCAATTGTCATTTACCCACCACATTGTCTCTGCTTGTCCAAGTACTCTACCTTGAAAATGGGTGATGGCTTAGATGGGCAAGGAAGGTACAGTGAAGTTATTTACTTATCAACCCATGCAAATATGAAAGAGGAGGTAGATGTTCACAAAATATGACATGACAGACCTATGTTGGTGTCCTGAATTACTCACAGATATTTTCCCAATAATACACAGTGACCTCATAGAATCATAGATGCTAGGATCAGAAAGGAATCTTATAAAGGAAAAATTATATTAATTTATTATAAAAAATAGGACAGCTTGGGTGAACTTAGATTTATTCAACTTCAAGGCAGAGCTCAAACTAGCAGCCAAGTTTCTTACACTTTTAATTATATAGTAAACTTCACCCACTGTACAATATACCTTCTGAGGTGATGGAAATGTTCCACATCTTCACTGCCCAAGAGAGTAGCCTTCACCACCAGCCATAATTGGCCATTAATCACTTAAAATATTACTGATGTGACTGAGAACTAATTTTTAATTTTTTCTTAAAACTTTAATTCAGTTAAATTTAAATATTTGCTAGTGGGTATTATATTGGATAGTGCAGCTATAGTACATTCGTCTTATTTAAAAAAAATAAAATAGGAGCGTTCTTTCTATTTTAAAGCAAATGAAAAAAAAATCAGATTCATTCACAGGACTATCATAAGACTGAAGGGAAACAGAAAACATGCAAGGATTGCCACACAGGTTCACATTATTTTTAAGTAATATCAACATACACCACAAAAAAAGCTATTTATGGAACCTACTTTTAGCCACATAAACAGTAAATTTCAATTACAGTATTTAATTGGCACAGATAAACTGTATGTATATTTAAACTACTGATTTTTGACATATCATGTCTATGCATGAAACCATCACCACAATCAAGATAAGAAATAAAATATGCATCACTCAAGAAAGTTTGCAGATGCCCTTTTGTAATTTCTCCCTTCTGCCAGCTTTTATCTCCCCCCCACCCCTCCAACACCCAGATAGCCACTTATCTGTTTTCTGTTACTATAGATCAGTATGAATTTTGTAGAAACTTACATAAATAGAATCACACAGTAGGTTCTCTTTCTAGTCTGGGTTATTTGGCTCAGAATAATTATTTTGAGATTCATCCATGTTTTGGTAAGTTGTAATAGTTCATTCATTTTAATTAGTTGTTTACCATTATATAAATATATCCCAATTTGTTTATCTATTCATCAGCTGATGAACATTTGGGTTCTTTCTAGGTCTTGGCTATTAAAAATAAAACTGCTATAAAATTTTTGTGTAGATCTTAGCATAGATTTGTATATTTATCTTTGTGATTGTATCAGGTTTTGCTTCCTGTATTTTGAGGCTTTTTTATTAAGTGGGTAAATATTTATAATTGTTTTTTTTCTCCTAATGGAAGAAGTCAATATAATGAAATGACTATATTTGATAATGACTATTTTTAACATTATGTTTAAATATGTTTAAACATAAACATATGTTTATGTTTAAACATATTTTTTAAACATAAAAATGTTTAAAAAACATTGTGTGGTATGTTTTTATTCATTCTTTTACTTTTAACATATTTGTCTTTATATTTAAAGTGCATTTCTTGTAGGTAGCCCATAGTTTTGTCTTGCTTTTGATCCAACTAACAATCTCTGACTTTTAATCAGGATGCTTAGACTATTTTTATTTACTGTGATTATTGATATGATTGGGTTTAATTCTACCACATTGCTACTTATTTTCTATTGGGACAAATGATTTTTGTTCTCTTTTTCTCTTTTTCAGCTTTCTTTTAGAATAATTGAGTATTTTTTATAATTCTATTTTATCTCTTTTGTGTCTCATTAGCTATAACACTTTGTATTGTGACTTTAGTGGGTGTTTAAAATTTATCTTTAGGATTTCTTCAACTTATAGTAGTCTTTCTTCTTGTGATATTATGCCATTCATTGTATAAGAATATTTCAGTTGTATAATTCTACACCTTTCCTTGTGAACTTTAAATTATTGTTGGCATGTATATGACTTTTATATGTGTTTTAACCCTAAACACATTGTTATTATATGTATATGATATATATATATATAATTCATATATATATTGTTTTTATTATTTTTATAGTATAGTATTATTTTTTCTCTGTATAGATCTAGTTTTTTCTTCTGCATGTAGGGTTTCCTTTATCCTTCGTATAATGCATGTATGCTATTGATGAGTTCTTCCAGCTTTTATTTTTCTTTCATTTATGAAGGATGTTTTCACTGGATAAAGATTTCTAGGTTTAGTTTTCTCTTGCTAGCTACTTTTAAGATTTTTCTCTTAATTAATGGTTTTGAGCAATTACTAGCTTTACTGAGTTTTGGGGGATTGAATGTCATTGTAAATTTTGAATTACGGTGCTTTGTTTTCATCAAATTTGGAAAACATATGACCATTATTTCTCCAAGTATTTTCTTTGTTTTGTTTTGTTTTTCTGACTCCTTCAGGGACTCTAATTATACCTCACTTATTTCCACTACCCCTCCCAGGGGTAGTTCTGTCTCTTTCTGCCTCTCTTTCCCTTTCATTGTTTCATTTTGGAAAGTTTCTATTGCAATGACTTTAAATTCATTTTCTTCTGCAATATTTAATCTGCTATTAATACCATACAGTATATTTTTCATGGTGGACTTTGTGATTTGCATCTCTACTAGTTTCATTCACATTATGTTTATATCTTTCATGTCTCTGCTTAACATGTTCAATATTTCCTCCCACTTCTTGAACATATGAGGTACAATTATAATAACTGTTTTAGTGTCCTAGTCTACTAATTCTATCATCTGTGTAATTTCTGTGTCAGTTTCCCTTGATTAATTTTTCTCTTCATTATGAGTTTTATTTTCTTGCCTCTTTGCATACTTTGTAGTTTTCATCATATACCAGACTGTAGATTTTAACTTGTTGAGTGCTGAATACTTTTGTATTCCTATATTCTATAAAATTTATTGAGTTTTGTTCTAGGATACAGTTAAGTCACTTGGAAACATTTTGATCCTTTCAGGTCTTTCTGTAAAGCTTTGTTAGGTAGGATAAAAACAACATTTGGTCTAGGATTAATTTGCCTTTACTACTAAGGCAAAACCCTTCTTTATCTGACACTCCATGAATTATGAGGAATTTCACTCTAGCTGGTGGATGCACAAAATCTCTCTGTCCGTGTGAGCTCTATATGTTTTTCCCCCTCATCCTTTGGAGTAGTTTTTCCCCAGTTTTAGGAAGTATCCTCGCATTCATGTGCTGATCAGTACCCTCTGCAGAATCCAAGTTGTCTCCCTGGGTAGCTCTTCCCTGTCTGCTCTCTGCCCTGCACACTTTAGCCACCTGGCTTCCCTGGACTTCCAACTCCAACTCCTTAACTGAAGAAGTCCAGTGAACACCTTCTGGGCTCTCAGTTACTGACTGCAACCTGGAAATTCTCTCTTGTCAATAAGCAGGGACAATCAAAGGGCTCATGTAATTTGATTCTTATGTACAGGAATTACTGTCCTTTATAAGTTGATGCTCAGCATCTTGAAAGCCACTGTTTCATACATTCTGTCTATATTTTAAGTTGTTTCAAGTAGAAAGGTAAATCTGGTTGCTATTATTCCATCTTGGCTAGAAGGGAAACTGCCCAAATCACTGTATTTTTTAATATGAATCCTTGATAACCCTCATTCCACTTGTCCCACAAATAAAATCAATAGAATATTTGTTTGATTTTCTAGTAAGTTGCTGTATTTGCCATCAATTATTTAAAGTATTTCTTGGGAGTCTACTAGATACTGAGACTGCTCTCTGTTAACAAAGAGCTTTCTTTTTTTCTCCTCCCTTCCTTCCTTTCTTCCTTTATTTACTAGGCAAAACTTGAACATAAGGTCAATGCAAATAATAATAATGTTTCATTACCCAATGAAAAAATACTGTTAATGTTCTAGGAAAATGAAGAAATTTGTCAGAGAAGTGCACATTTTAGAGATGAAGGGGAAATATGATTGGAGAATTTAGATTGTGAGAGGCCTAGGGAAGTGGGAAAGATGGACTTCTTATGGCACAGTGTGAACGACCAACTTCAATCCTCCTACCTACACAAAACTTGGAACTTGACCTACATTATTAAAAAAAATGCATAGTACAGTGAAGTAATTTATAAGAAGACTTACCCCATGTATTTCACATTTCCCAAGTCTCAAGCTCCTATAGAGTATGAGTAGAATCCAAAAAAGGGAGTTTATTAAATTGGTTTGACCTGTGTTGGAAGCTCTTTTCAAACTTAAAATGTCTCCAAAGTAATAGCTCTCCTGTTCTTTGTTAAAACAGTGCCTTTAAAGATAGGAAAGAGGTGAATCATTCACTCTTGGCCCACTGTTCTTAGGAGGTTTGAAGAAGTTGCTGGTCCTTGTTCCTTCTGCCTTTTGTATCATGCCATCCCAAGGCACTCCTTGTCCTAACATTGCTCTCACCCCTACCAGTATTGTGTACCTTTTGTGGTTATCAGGATGTGCATTCAAATACAGTGTGAGGAGATGTGTCTATATGATGTATCATGTAGTCCAATATTTCTCATCTTGGCTTGGCTGAACAACTGCCTTGGGCAAGCTGAGGATCATTGCCCTCAAGGCGGTTTACTGGGCTCCCTGGAGTGTTGTTATTGTGTCCCCATTAGATGAGAGTCCTGAGATGAGCTAGGGGTTAGAAATGGAAGTCATGGCAGTTTATTGTATTCCATTCATCATGTCTTGTTTGTTAGCATGCTGTTTTATAGCCACATTGCTCCACAGTAGAACCATTTTAGTGTGCAAACTCCATATTTTGACTTTAATTTGAAACAGATACGATATAAAGATAAACGAGTTTATGTTTCTCATTCACCAACAGGAATTGTCCCTGGTAGTTTATAGGTGATCAGTCAAGATGGGACAGGAAGCCTCCCCAATGCATATTAAATATCATATTCACAAAGGGGGAAATAAGCAAGCACTACTAACAAATGTTCAATTTCACTCGACTTTCTAATTTCCAGAGACATGGCTGAAAAGGCATGGACAGATACTGATACTTCAAAGAAAAATCACTGCCTGGTTTCTTGGACAGCCAATGAGAATGGAGCACACCATTTTCCAAAAGGTGCATTCTGTGTCATATGCTTCCTGTTCAAGGTACAGCTGAGACCCTTCTATGCTTTTCAAACTAAAGGGTTTTATATTTATATAAATTTCAAGCACATTGATACTGACAGATCAATCCTTTTCACCCGTATATTTTTTTAAACATGAAGAAAGAAGACAGCTTAGGCATTTGCTGTTCACCTTTGCAATACTTTCAAAACCATTACATCAATCAAAAACCTATTTATTGAGTAGCTGAAATGTGCACATTCCAGTAGTATAAGTGATGTAAATTAAAAGTGAAGTAATATACCTTTTGACTCTGATCTTAAGCAATATTAAAATTAAAAACAGTGAAATGCTTTTGGTAATGAGTAACAATGATGACAATTTATTGAATACATATCACCAGCAGACATTATTAGATATCTTAAAATTTATCTCTAATCCTCATAATAAGTTTTGGAGTATGTATAACAATCTTTGTCTTATAAATGAAGAAATTAATTAGCAGAGTTGGTTAAGTAACTTGCCCAGGCACACAGACATTGAGTAGGAGAACTGGAATGCACACTCCCATCTGTCTTTTGTTCAAGGATAAATTCCACTGCAACACACTAACTCTTTGTATTAGTTTCCTAGGGTTGCTGTAACAAAGTACCAAAACTTGGTGGCAAAAAACAATAGAAATTTATTTGCTCACACTTTTAGAGTCTGGAAGTCTGAAATCAAGGTGTCAGCAGGGTTGATTCTCAATAGAAGCTCTGAGGGAGAATCTATTCCATGCTTTGCCAGCTTCTGGTGGTTGCAGGTAATCCTTGGTGTCCCCTGCCTTCCAGAGGTATAACTCCAATTGCTGCCTCTGTCTTCATATGGCATTCGCTTCTCTTTTTACGAGGACATCAGTCATATTGGATTAGGACTTGCTCTAACCCAGTATGACTTCATCTTAACTTGAGTACATCTACAAAGAACAAATGTTTCCAAATACGGTCACATTTATAGATACTGGGGATTAAAGTTACAATATATCACCCTCTTTGAGGCCCAATTTAACCCATAACATTCTTCAAGTTTGTTCTGTGTTTTATTATTCAAATTCATGATTACGTTGAAAATGTGTTAGTTCTTTAAAACCCAGAATCTTACACATAATAGGTGCTCAATAAATTCATGATGAATATTGTTATCCCCATTAATATAACAACTTCATTCAATAAAAGCTGAAGTTAGTCCCAACATATCTCCTGAATTTATGACTGGAAAGAGAGATGACAGGGTTTTCCTTTGAGGAAAAAAATTAGTTCATACTCCTGATATTTAATACCATTACATTGCATTAATAATTTAAAAAATTTCAAACTAGACTGACCATATGAAACTTATAAAGAGACCCTAAATAAATAGGTGTACATACAATTGTACTATTAAGAGAGTGACAAATACTATAAAGAAGAAATGCATTGCACTGGTTATAATGAATTAAAGTGCTGAGGCCCATATTTCTATATAATTGAAGAATTAACTTTTGGCATGAGAGAATACAGGAATTATATATATATATGGATTTGAAAGTATTTTCTATAGAATACCTTACCTCAGAAGAGTTTATTATT